>NC_060119.1:707219433-707522463 GCF_021461395.2 Schistocerca americana | reverse complement strand
AGTTTGTACTTTCTCCTCTCACTTTAACTGAAACTTTTTGATTAAGGTATAATGAGTTTATAAGTCTTCTGGTTTTCCAGTCCACTCTCTTTTCCCTCATAATAGTCGCCAGCTTGTCCCAAACCACATTGTCAAATGCCTTTTCTAAATCGATGAAGCACATATATAGGTCTCTTCTTTTTCAAATAAACCTTTGTCCCAAGATTCGTAGGAGCCCTATTGCATCTCTGGTGCCCGTATTCCATCTAAAGCCAAACTGCTCCTCACCGAGATACTCCTCTATTACTTTTTCAAGTCTTTTATTAATTATTCTTAACATCACTTTGGCTGCATGTGAAATGAGGCTGATTGTCCTGTACTCGCTGCATTTCTTGGTTCCTTGTTTTCTCGGTAATGGAATCATTACTGTTGTCAAAAAGTCCTCAGGCCATTCACCACTGTCATATATTTTATTACATAACCTCAATATTTCTCTTATTTCATTGTGGTTCAAGCATTTTAGTATTTCTCCCGGTATTGTATCTGTACCTACTGCTTTGCCATTTTTCATTGGAGCAATGGCGGACTTTACTTCTTCCATTATGATGGTCGGTCCTTTCTCTTCATCACTAACACTGTTGTGTGATTCAAGTTCCAGAGTTTCTGGTTTGCTATTTGTGTCATATAGCTCTTTTATATATTCTTCCCATCTCTGGAGGACATCGTCACGATCTTTGTACACTACCTCTTCGTCTTTACTCAAAATTTCCATAGTAGCACTTCCTGCTCTGTTTTGTTCCCATGTCATAGCCTTTACTCTTTTGTATAGTAAGTCATATCTTCCCTTCCTGTCCAGTTCTTCAATTTTATCACATTCCTCTTTTAGCCATTTTTTCCTAGCCTGCTCTGTTTCTCTTTGCAGTTCGTTATTTAACCTTCGGTATATCTTTCTTGCATCTTCAGTGTTCTTGTTTTTCAATTTTCTTCTCTCCTCCATTTTGGAAATCATTTCTTGTGTGACCCATGTTTTTTTTTTACCTTTTCCCTTTTACATATCCTGTATTTTGCTGTCCTGCTTTAATGATTCCTTCTTTCAGCATATTCCAGTACTCGTTGGCATTATCAGGTGCTTCTTCGTCTCGTAATGTGTTTAGAAAAACCCGAGACAGCATTTCTGTAATTTGTTCTTTGTTGGACCTTATCTTCTCTAGGGCACTTCTTCACCATTGTCGCCTTTTTCAGTTTTTTCATTCTTATTTCTATTTATGCCATAAGTAAGTTGTGGTCACTATTAATATCTGCACCTGGTAATGTGTGCACCTTCTTGATTCCATTCCTGTATCTTTCTTCTACCAGTATAAAATCGATTTGGTTTCTGTATTTATCCCCTGGTGATTTCCAAGTGTAGAGCCTCCTCTTATGGTTCTTGAACCATGTGTTTGCCGCTATCAGCTGCCTTTCCCTGCAGAAGTCAATTAACCATTCACATCTGTCATTTCTCTTTCCAAGACCATGACTGCCTACTATGTTTCCCTCTTTCCCTTCTCCCACAATGGCGTTCCAGTCTTCCATTACTATTTTGCAGCATTTTTTTATTTTCGACCATTATTCTCTCTATTACATTGTACGTTTCCTCTACAATTTGGTCATCATGTTCTGAAGTTGGCATATACACCTGGACAATCAGTAAATCTTTTTGTGCTCCTTTCAGCCTTACACCAATAACCCGGTCATTTGCATAGTCTACATATTCCACACATTTAGCCAATTCCTTTGTCATAATCATTCCTACTCCATTAATTCCTTTTACTTCTCCTCCTGAGTAGTAGAATACATATTCATCTGACTGCAACTCTCCGTGTCCATTCCATCTTACCTCAGCAACTCCTACGAGGTTCATATGATTCTTTTCCATCTCTCTTTTAAGGTTTTCTAGTTTTCCTGCTTGTAGCAGAGTTTTGACATTCCAGGTACCAATTCTCGTTTTGATTTTTTGCCTCCTTTCAAGTTGTCCCCCCGGAGATCCGAATGGGGGACTATTTTACCTCCGGACACTGATTTAACATGAGAGAAGACCATTTTTTGTGCATAAAATGGAGACTGCATTATGCAGGGAAGATAATCTGCGGTGGTATTCCGTTGCCTTCCGCAGTTCTGGAGGCCGCCCCTAACATGGGATACAGACGCCTTTTGCAGCCGCCCGCTCCAGGTCAGACGCTGTATGAGAAGTATAGGTTGGAAAATGAAAGACCCCTAGCCCTCGAAACCTAATAGCGTCAGGGTCGGAAAAGAACAAGAGCTGGTCGATGGTGGCCAGATAGGAAAGATAAAAGTGAGGAGCCTGGCATAAGTAAGTGGAAGCAATGCCAGGACTCAGCTCGGGGCCCCATGGTCGCCAGCCACGTATCACTAGGTGTGACTCCCTGAGGAGCAGGACATCAGCAGCATATTTGAATGCTGTTCGGAAATACAACTTCCATGTATGGCAAAGTGCAACAGGTCATGCACTACCTGGATGTGATTCCCATATTTGTAACCATGACATGATTGCTCCCTAAGACTTCATCAGTTATGCTGTTGTACATGACAGAATCAGAGACCACAACTAGGTCATACTTCATGAGACTCAACACATGACCCACGCTGCCGCCATTCTGGCTGGAAAAATCAGCACTCTGTTCACAACAGTAGAATGCGTATTTCCTTGTTGAACTTTTGGATAATATCTCTCGATTTGTGACATTAATCTGCCATGTAGCAGAGCATCCTGACATTACCTGTGATGACATACTTGCACCATACGAATGAAATAAATATGAAATGGCAAAATCTGCCTTCCTCCAATGCTTATCACACACCCTTGAACATCAGCTATAACAGATAATCTACGATGAACAAATGACCAACAAGACACTGTCCCAGCTGTGGTGCTGGCTATAGGCACTATTGGATGCAAACCTCATCCCAGATGATGCATTATGGATTCTATAGATTGTCAAGCATCTGCCACCACTGCAACTTGCTATGAATGCTCATGAGGCAGAGTCACTAGAGAAGAAGCTATGCCTGGTGAACAGAATGTTCACTGTGTTACAGCATAGACAATGCATCAGTGCTGTGGATAAAAACACACCACACTGTGCTAGATGTCCGTCAACCGCCACACCGCTCTGACCTATGTCAAAAGCACACGTCAGGTACATCACCACCACCAGCCAGGAACAGTCCTGCACAATAGCCACACCACGATGCTCCTAGCAGACAACAATGCATTATGCACCACAAAAATGCTAATATATGTAAGATCTGGTGTCACCACATGTAATGGCAGGCCTCCTTGCAGCTACCCAAACTCGAAATGTGTGAAGCAGTAGGTGCACCAGCCTGCACCAATACATCAAAAGGTCTATGTATTTGATTGAAGCATGCATAAATACTTCCTCGTTGATACAGGTTCAGACATTGGTACAGTATTGAAGAACACAAACCTGAGACTATCCAGCACACCAAACCCACAACTGCACAAGTAGCTTACATATCAACCTGAATGCACCAACTAACTTTACCTTAGAGATGGGCTCAGATCAACTAATTCCAAGGACATTCTTCATTACAGAAATGTGTGAACCAGTGGTAGGAATCAACTTCCTATGTCACTTTTGCCTTTCACCAGATTTAAAAAACACAGTACTACTACATCATGACAGCGGACACCTCATTCAAGGGCTCTTCACCGCGACGCCTCTTCATCCATCGGAAACTATCTCATGTCCTGTGGAGCATTACCATGACAATGATGCATACTCTCATGCACTACAGCAGAGCATTATGATGATGGAGAAGCTAATGACAACACACCAGCTTTATCTTAAGACCTGAAAAGCATCAGATGGACTCCACACCAATTATGCAGCTTTACATCAGCACATACACATTGTGTCCATTGCACCTGTGGAGTTTCTCATGTGATGCAAGCCCTTATCACTCACACATCATACAGTCTACATTGGAAGTACCTCTGCCATGCCCACTCTGGCAGATCACACCTCACCATCACTACAACCCACATCTGTGCAGTAAATAACCCTGAGCACACCACACTGAACACAGGTCAGTATGGTGCACTCTGTCTCATCTCTCAGCACATTGAACAAGTGTACAATCCCTCCAACTAACCAGTCATCAGTGAAATTTAAACAATGCACCATCTGTAACTGTACTCTGCACCAAATTCTCCTGACCCCTGGTCTGCCAAATCGCCACAAAGAACACCAGCTGGCACCGGCTCGTGCTTCTGCAGTACTAGCCACAGAAAATGTTACTATTACAATCAGGGATAGTTCACCCTTTGGATAGCCCATAAGTTTCCTCAGTAAACTAATACTGAAAACGGATTGTTCCATGGGACTATGGTGTTAAAGAGCTCTCAACAGTCAAACTATACTTGACAGTTATCCAATTAAAAAAGTTCAAGACTTTACACACTCTCTAGTGGGTGCCACTATTTTCAACATCACTGATTGCAGAAAAGCTTATTTCCAAATACCTATGATTCTGGATGTCTATAACACTGCAATAATGACACCATTTGGACTTTTGAGTTCCTATTTGTGCCTTATGGACTAAAGAATGCAGCTCAAACTTGGCAGCAGCTCACTGATGGAGTTCTCTTCAAATCTAACTTTTGCTGTGCTTACCTGGATGATATCCTAATATTTTCTGTCATCCTGCACAATCATGAACAGCATCTTGAACTACACACATCAAAAAAAGTTCTGCACCACCTCGGTTCTGAGAGTTCCAGAACATGTACAGAAAACGGGAACAGAGATCAACATAAACATCATTTCCATCCTTTTTACTGCTCAAGAAAACCACATATTGCATGTTGTACCACCATACAGTGAGACCTTCAGAGGTGGGGGTCCAGATTGCTGTACACACCGGTACCTCTAATACCCAGTAGCACATCCTCTTGCATTAATGCATGCCTGTATTTGTCATGGCATATGTCACCCATATGTTCATCAAGGCACTGTTGGTCCAGATTGTCCTATGCCTCAACAGTGATTCAGCATAGATACCTCAGAGTGGTTGGTGGGTCACATCATCCATGAACAGCCCTTTTCAATCTATCTCAGGCATGTTTGATAGGATTCATATCTGGAGAACACGCTGGCCACTCTAGCCGTGCAATGTCATTATCCTGAAGGAAGTCATTCACAAGATGTGCATGATGAAGGCGCAAACTGTTGTCAATGAAGATGAAAGCCTGCTCAATATGCTGCCGATATGGTTGCTCTATCAGTCGAAGGATGGCATTCTCATATCGTACAGCTGTTACAGCGCCTTCAAAGACCACCAGCGGCAAATGTTGGCCCCACATAATGCCACCCCAAAACAGCAAGGAACCTCCAACTTGCTGCACTCGCTGAACAGTGTGTCTAAGGCATTCAGCCTGACCGGGTTACCTCCAAACATGTCTCTGATGATTGTTTGGTTGAAGGCATATGTGACACTCATCAGGGAAGAGAACATGATGCCAATCCTGAGTGATTTTTATTTTATTTATTTATTTATTGTTCCGTGGGACCAAATTAAGGAGAAGTCTCCATGGTTATGGAATGAGACAATACATAAAATTATAATATGATATTTGAAACAGATAAAATGAAATATAAAAATACATATTCAGGTGACAAGTCGTAAATTTAAATAAAGAAAATCAACAATGTAACGCTGGAATTTGCTTAATTTTTTAGATCTTCCAGGAGCTCCTCGACAGAATAGAAGGAGTGAGCCATGAGGAAACTCTTCAGTTAAGACTTAAAAGAGTTTGGGCTACTGCTAAGATTTTTGAGTTCTTGTGGTAGCTTATTGAAAATGGATGCAGCAGAATACTGCACTCCTTTCTGCACAAGAGTCAAAGAAATGCATTCCACATGCAGATTGGATTTCTGCCTAGTATTAACTGAGTGAAAGCTGCTAACTCTTGGGAATAGGCTAATATTGCTAACAACAAATGACATTAAAGAAAATATATACTGTGAGGGCAATGTCAGAATTCCCAGACTATTGAATAGGGGTCGACAAGAGGTTCTTGAACTTACACCACATATAGCTCGAACAGCCCATTTTTGAGCCAAAAATACCCTTTTTGAATCAGAAGAATTACCCCAAAAAATAATACCATATGACATAAGCGCATGAAAATATGCGAAGTAAACTACTTTTTGTGCTGAAGTGTCACTTATTTCAGATACTGTTCTAATGGTAAATAAAGCAGCATTTAGTTTCTGAACAAGATCCTGGACATGGGCTTTCCACAACAGCTTACTATCTATCCAAGCGCCTAGGAACTTGAACTGTTCCGTCTCGCTTATAATATGCCCATTCTGCCTGATCAAAGTATCGGTTCTTGTTGAATTGTGAGTTAGAAACTGTAAAAACTGAGTCTTACTGTGATTTAGCATCAAATTATTTTCCACAAGCCACGAATTTATTTCATGAACTACATTATTTGATACTGTTTCAATATGACACACAAGATCCTTCACTATCAAGCTGGTGTCATCAGCAAACAGAAATATTTTTGAATCACCTGTAATACTAGAAGGCATATCATTTATATAAATAAGAAACAGCAGTGGCCCCAGCACTGACCCTTGGGGAATGCCCCACTTAACAGTGCCCCATTGGGACTGAACATCACTACCAATCTCAATATTGCACAGAATTACCTTCTGCTTTCTGTTCTTAAAGTAAAAGGCGAACCAATTGTAAGCTACTCCCCTTACTCCATAATGGTCCAACTTCTGCAGTAGTATTTTGTGGTCAACACAGTCAAAAGCCTTCATTAAATCAAAGAAAACACCTAGCGTTCGCAACCTTTTATTTAATCCATCCAAAACCTCACAGAGAAAAGAGAATATAGCATTTTCAGTTGTTAAAACATTTCTAAAACCAAACTGAACATTTGACAGCAAATGATGTGAATTTAAATGCTCCAGTAACCTTGTATATACAACCTTCTTGATAACTTTAGTAAACACCGATGGCATAGAAATAGGTCTATAATTGTCAACATTATCCCTGTCTCCATTTTTATAAAGTGGCTTCACTACCGAGTACTTTAATCGGTCAGGAAACCGACCACTCCTAAAGGAAAAGTTACAGATATGGCTAAGTACTGGGCTTACAAACATAGAACAATACTTCAGTATTCTGCTAGATACCCCATCATATCCATGAGAGTTCTTGGTCTTTAGTGATTTAATTATTAACTCAATCTCCCTCTTGTCAGTATCATGGAGGAGCATTTCAGGTAACAGTCTCGGAACACTTTTTTCTAAGAGCGCTATATGATTCCCTGTTGGGACTAGGTTTCTATTTAGTTCACCTGCTATATTCAGAAAGTGATTATTAAATACTGTACATATATGTGACTTATCAGTAACACGGACATTCCCACTACGCACTGATTCTATATCCTCGACCTGTCTCTGCAGACCAGCCACTTCCTTTACGACTGACCATATGGTTTTAATTTTATCCTGAGACTTAGCTATTCTATCTGCATACCACATACGTTTGGCCTTCCTAATAACATTTTTAAGCACCTTACAATACTGTTTGTAATGGGTTGCTGCATTTAGATTTTGACTGTTTCTAACGTTTTGATATAATTGCCACTTTGTTCTACAAGATATTCTTATCCCTCTAGTCAGCCACCCAGGCTGCCTGTTTGTGCTAGTACCCTGTTTTGAACGTTCTAACGGAAAGCATCTTTCAAAGAGCACGAGAAAAGTCTTGAGAAAAGCATTATATTTATTGTCTACTGTATCAGCACTATAAACATCTTGCCACTCTTGTTCCTTGATAAGGTTTACAAAGGTCTCTACAGCAACTGGATCAACTTTACTAAACAGCTGATGACTATATTTAACACGTTTTGCAGCACAAAAATCTTCTAGAGTTAAAGTTTGTGCATCATGATCTGAAAGGCCATTCACCTTTTTGCTAACAGAATGCCCTTCTAGTAATGAAGAATGAAGAAAAATGTTGTCTATGGTTGTTCTACTGTTCCCTTGCACTCTCGTTGGGAAGAATACGGTTTGCATAAGATTATATGAATTAAGGAGGTCTACCAGCATCCTCTTGGCCAGCATCCCTATGGCATGTTGTTGGGCCCATCTGTAGCATGCTGCATGGTGCCGTGATGGCAAAGATGGACCTTGCCATGGACGTCAGGAGTGAAGTTGCACATCATGCAGCCTACTGCACACAGCTTGAGTCATAACACGACATCCTTCGGCTGCACGAAAAGCATTATTCAACATGGTGGTGTTGCTGTCAGGGTTCCTCCAAGCCATAATCCACAGGTAGTGGTCATCCACTGCAGTAGTAGCCCTTGGGCAGCCTGAGCGAGGCATGTCATTGACAGTTCCTGTCTCTCTGTATCTCCTCCATGTCCGAACAACATCGCTTTGGTTCACTCCGAGACGCCTCGACACTTCCCTTGTTGAGAGCCCTTCCTGGCACAAACAAACAATGCAGATGTGATCGAGCCATGGTACTGACCATCTAGGCATGATTGAACTACAGACAACACAAGCCATGTACATCCTTCCTGGTGGAATGACTGGAACTGATCGGCTGTCGGACACCCTCTGTCTAATAGGTGCTTTTCATGCATTGTTGTTTACATCTTTGGGAGGGTTTAGTGGCATCTCTGAACAGTCAAAAGGAATTTTTCTGTGATACAATATCCATAGTCAATGTCTATCTTCAGGAGTTTTAGGAACTGGGGTGATGCAAAACTTTTTTTGATGTGTGTATTTCTTGCTGCCCTGATGGATGCAGGCATGGTCATATACAAGGATAAATCACATTTACAGAAAGAGAAAGTAACATTTCTTTGGCACATACTAAATGTGATAGGGATAAAACCAACCTCAAAATGAACAGAACACATTAAACATTACCAGCTTGGCAGAGTTACCATGGCCTATGATTCTATTTATTGTAAATTTATGTTGGTATCTCCTGTCACAGGTGGCAGTGATACAAGCCACCATCACTGACATTCTTGTGAGATGAAATATACAAGGGAAAAAATTAGAGTTGACTGACAAGCTGCAAGAAGTGTTCAAATTAGCCGAAAACCACCTTGGAAAAGCAACCACTTTGGCCCACCACAACAAATGCTAGCGATTCAGGCATTGGAGTGGTCTTACAATAAGTTTTCATGGGTGAAGCACAGCTGCTTTGCTTCTTCTCAAAAAAACTCACAGCCTCTCAGTCAAAATAGGCCATTTTATATCATGAATTACTTGCGATCTTTGAAGCACACAGATGTTTTAGAGCAAACATTAAAGGAAGAGACATTGTTATCTACATAGATCACAAGCCATTCCCAGATGCCATATGGAACCCCACAACATGCATTAGTCTTTTAGATCAGTGTTATTTCTCTACAACTGGATCATGACAGACAAGTAGAAGAGCAGAACTTCTCCAATCTGTACATAGAACAATCCACAGTCGCTGGGCCTAACACCCAAATACTATGTGATGTATCTCTGAGCAAAATTCGGCTACTAGTACCAGGTCCATGTGCTGCATGATTTTCAAACAATTACACAACTTGTCACACCTGAGTGTTAGGTCAACAGTTCAGCTCATCACACAATGCTTCATTTGTGCGAACATTAAATGTGACTGTCGAGCCTGGACACAAGCTCGTTTGGTGTGCCGGCACAGCAAACTTGATCATCATACACAACCTTAACTGGGACATTGGTACACCATGAGCACATTTTTAAAACATGCATCTAGACATCATTGTCCCCCTTTCAGAATCAGAAGGACACATACAGATAATTACATTACTGACAGAGTTTCTCGTTGGGTGGAAGCAGTCCCAATTAAAGATATTACAGCGGAGTCAATAGCTCCTGCAGTCATCAGTGCTTGGATGCCTCAATGTGGCTGTTCTGGAATGATAATTACAGATCAGGGAAGACAATTTGAGTCTGTTCTATTTGAGGCACTCCACAACCTCTGTGGCATTACTTGTAATCATACGAACATGCCCCATCTTCTGAGTAATGGACTTGCGGAACAATGGCACAAACTCTATAAGCTGCACTAATGTGCCACAGAGGTCTGTGGATGGAAGCCTTGCCATGGGTGCTATTAGATGTTTGTACAGCATTAAATGAAGACCTACACAGGTCACAAGGAGAAATCTTGTATGGAGAATCACTCACACTCCTGGCAGAGTTTGCTTTACAAACCAATCCCCTGGAACCTGCATACTTACCAGTGCTTTTCCAGAGGGTAAAGAGCCACATCAACCATAAATGGGTAGCACTCCCTACCTTGCATACCATAAGTTTTCATTCACAAGGCACTGAGTAACTGTGAATTTGTAATGCTACAGTATGACATGATACGATCAACCTTACAAACACCCTAAATTTTTAAAGTGGAACGGAAACTCATTTGATACTTTGTTCAATGAAAAAGCAACAACAGTCTCATCAAACCACCAGAAACCAGCATAGTTCTCCATGAACACACAGCTGTCTACAACGTGGACCCAAAAGGAAAGGACAATGACCCATGCCAATAGCTAATTTGGACTTTGAACAGCCAGTAAACATTGAACTTTAGATGAATGACTTTGATCCAGAGAACATGCTTGTGAAACTTACAGACAGTGATCTGATAGTGGGTGCCTGTCATAATAATCCTGTGACAGATAGTTAACTGATAGCTCAAAAACTCACACAAATATGCCAGTTACCTGTGAATGTCGATTACACTGGTGTATCTTCACATTTGTCAGCAGTTGGCATACTCAATATTACAGCCCTGAGGGAATCAAAACAATGGCTACAGCACACCACATCACAGACAGCTTCAGATCCTCCTGTATATGTGCCATCCCAGCGACCCCAGCCCTTGTTGCTGCCTGTGCCAAGCAAATCTCAGTATGGCTATCCCTCTTTTTCAGAAATGTGTATATTGAGTGGTATCTGTTCTGTCAGACATGTTTGAGAGAAACGATCCCACTGATTATATACATTCCTCACTGAATCATCCACACAGCATGAGCACTGCGGGACAGTCCACGACAAGGAACAGTCCAACAGTGTCCTGCTTTGCAGCCAGTTACAACATGGCCAGTCAAAAGACTGCACATGACCCATCCGGGAAGGGAGAGGGGGAAGGGGGTGGTGTTCCATGGGGACGCCAACATAAGTAATCCGTCTTACCAGAGATCACACATGGCTGAGTGGAATGTCTGGCAGAACTCCTCAGAGGGTAATTTGACTGACAACCTTGTACCATGTTGATATCTTGTATGTCAGGTTATGAGCAGTAAAGCAGTATTGCCATATGAGTGTGTAACCTCCATTATTGGTATCATCCCTGAACTTAATAGGGAAAGTTTCCACAAATACAAGAAGAAAATGGCAAAATTATAGATACTATTTTATGAAGTGGAAGTTTTAATGTGCACTGGAATTTTCAAAGCCCACCAACAATTTCCTGAGAAGTTAAATTTTCTAACTGGAATATTTCACAAACTAACATTTTATTCTAGAAAAGTTATACCAACCTACAATAGCAGAATTTTGACAGGATTTATTTTTTACAATTTGAGCATCCTAGAATACAATAATTCTGAATATTGGTACAAATAACTTCTTAAATACATGGTCTTTGAAAGAGTAAGATTCTACTGCAAAATTGAGAATAAGGAATTTTAATTAATGCGTTTCAATCCAAAAATAATTAATTATTTCACTGTTTGAGAATATTTTGTTACTTTCATGCAGATCATGTGAAATTTGATTGAATCAGGAAGAATTTAAAGAATTCAGACATAATCAGCATGAGACAAAGTGCCAAAGTCAGGCAAAAAGACATAAAGAAATTCAACAATGGGGGTGAACATCAATAATGATTTTTCCACCATAATTAGCTATCTATATTAAAAGCAAAGAAAATTTTCAAGAAATTTAATTTTGAATGGTCTTGAGCATTGAAGAGTCAGGGCTACACATAAAAGCTTTGCGTGCACTGGTTGTGTGACACACTTCTAGTTTGTTTTATGGGAAGAACAGCTCAAAATAGCAATGACAGATAGCCCAGTGGGCATACTCAATCCATCAACTGGCAATCTGCACCAAACGTACACAGTTCCACACCTCTATGTAGTAATTTCAATGTCACACACTGGGGGCAGCTGGCAGCCAGCAACTGACACAGTTGGCTTCATTAACAGTTGAGCTCACATGGCATGTACATTTCTACCCACAAGTTGCAGAAATTGATTACAAAAGCATTCTAGTTTGATGCTAACCGGTTTCAATCTCAGCTATGGTCTTCAGCCTGTTACATATTCTCTGAAATAAAAATAACATTCTCCTTATGGACAATCAGGAACACAAAAGATAAGCTGATAACAAAATGTACAGAAAAAGTTGAAAAAAACATACAGAAAGGTTTGTACCCATAGATGGTGTGCAGAAAAGCTGAGCACAGCACGAACGTATGTTAAGAGACACACCATCATCAAATGGTGAATGGCATAGGAATGCTATGGATTAAATAGGTAGAGAGCTCCATCCATTGCCTACTGCATGACTATAGAAGGAACTTGCTAGGCTGGTCATATGATGATAACATATTGTAACGATACCACCTTCCCCAAAATTCATATGAAATGTATTTATTATTATTATTATTATTATTATTATTATATACATGCATCTGGATAGTTATCGGACAATTCAGAGCATCCTAAGGCCTTGTATGTATGTCCTTATATATATCATTCTGTCCTATTTGATAAAAAACTTGATATTCATTGTGAAGGCGTATGGAATGTTTTAGAAGATCGTGCATTGTCATCATTATCAAGAGATCATTGTCATTAACAAAATTACGTAGAAATGCTGGATTGAATGTATAATAAAGAAATTTAAGGGTTAAATATTTGGCGGAAAATAGTAAAATGCTGTGGAAGTGTTGGCATAGGTGGCCGGCACCTCTAATTACCATAATTACAATTGAGTAGCGAGTTAACACAAAGAACCTCATTATCTTGAGAACGGCTTGAAAGTTATTAGCAAGCAAAGTATTTTCATTTGTTATTTATTTTTACGTCTTCCTCTGCAATTAATACTCCTTGTAACTACATTTCTAATTAACTCTCCAATTGTTTACATCTCAATTTCAGAATTTGAGGCTTTATTTGTAACTCTCTAGTATGCAGTCAGATAAAGCACAAGATTTGTAATACCATCACATGTTAGTAACCAAATCCAAACTGTAACAAATTACATAACTAAAATACAAGATACATTATTGTAATTAAAGTTCAGAATGATTTTCTTATGGAAACTAAAGATATTACTAGAAAATATTGTTATTCAAATTTTGTATTTTATACCTTATTCGGCTGTAACATCAGTTTCATTACATTTCGTAAATTTTAATTGTAACATTGAAATTATACAAAATTAATAATGGAATGTTTTGTGGGAAATTGTTAAAATTCTATATAAGGGAAAGCAGCAAGGCTGTGTGTCAGTCAGTTGTTGTTGTTGAGTATGCTTGAAAGTCAGTTTGGAAAATAGATCACTGATGTCTGTGAAGCACTTTGTTTAAATGCAACGAGAATGCAGTTCTATTGTCAATAAAAAATGAGAAGTTGCAAATTTATGTTCTTTCATCAAAATGAACACCAGAAAAAAATTAAGTAATTTTTAGTAATGATCAAGAGGAATGTAGCATCGTTGTAGTATGCAAAAGCTTAGAATGATCAATCTGGTTGCACTAAAAAAGCTGCTACATACATTAGTTACATTTGTAAAAGAAATTGATTAAAATTTCACACACAACTAACAACAATCACTTACAAGTAGGATAGCTGTCACCTATGGGCAACACATGGAAGTAGCAACTAAGTCATAGATGCATATCTGATGCAAAGTCAAATGCCGACAACGCCATCAGTTGTCAAGGAGATGTGCTATCAACACAGTACCTCTGCAGTAAGGCAAACGACAAGTCAGAGATGTATTATTTTCTAATTACCATAAGGATTATCCTGATGTAAATCCATGTGTGGAGATTGGTCAGCAATCGTAGCACATACTCATGGATGTTGTTACACCATTGGAAATAGACCTTAATTATGTATTAAATATTTTGTGTTATACTATCACTAATGAAACTTTAAGACATTCTAAGTCATTAGCAAAAATCAATGGTTTTGCTGATCAGTATGCTACATGCTTGCGCCATGTATTTCTTATTTCAAATACCATTGTGCAGTTGATTTCTCTGAACAACTCTGTGTACGATGTTAAGTAGCTCAGATCAGTATATGTTGGACTGGTTTGTAAATACTCCCTCAATTTCTCTTCTGAAAATGAAATGCTGAAACACTTAAGTTTTACAATGAAATGAACACCCTTAGCTGCTTACAGCCGTTGACGTACGTCAACGGGGACAGACGAAAATGTGTGCCCTGACAGGGACTCGAACCTGGGATCTCCTGCTTAACTGGCAGATGCTCTATCCATCTGAGCCACCGAGGACACAGAAGATAGCGCGACTGCAGGGATTTATCTCTGGCACGCCTCCCGCGAAACCCGCATTCTCAACGTATTGTCCTGCACTACATTCGTAGTGCCCCCGCCCATTATACTCATTACTCGCGGTGCATTGCTGATTTCAATAAGAGTTCGGGCACTGTTTGTGCATTCGCACAGAAGTAGAAGATGGTTAAGTGGCCGGTGAGCCCTAACTATATATATACTAAGATGGTATCTGTTCTTTCGGACATGTCCGAAAGAACAGATATCATCTTAGTATACATACACTTAAGTTTTCACATTCTTTTTAATACATTTGAGAAACATAGTATAGTATAACTATAAAAATATCACCAAATCTACACTACTGTAGTAGCATAGTGGATATAGTAACTCACCTGTGTACATAATGTTGTGGATGTGATGTCACTCAAAGTTAATTTCTTTTAATGTTCGTCAAAATGACATCCTGATTTTACACCTAAGAGTAAATGAATTTTGGAGGAAATTCAGCCTTTATAGGTGACAATGCACTGATCACCTTTCCTTAGTTTATAAGTGGTGATCTTCACATACAAAAGCATTCAGTTGTATATGTCATTCTGAAGAAACATCTGGAGGGTAGAAGGGTGCAAAGAATCTCTCCCACGGTGAGTATCACTTTTCAACTCTCACATGTGTCACATGGGCAGTCATTGTGGTGTTTCTCACTCATTCATGTTACCTATAGGTATGGTGAGAATTGCTGAAAACCTGTCATGTTCTTTTGTGAAACACAAAAAGGAACACCATTAAAAAGTGGTGAGAAACTGATAGTTCCCAATGCTTTCAATAAAATGCATTGCTACTGGTAAAGAGACTTGCAGCAATGACATCTGAGTTTACTGTTGTTTCTGCGACAAGTGTAATGTGTGCATGTGAAGAAAGATGCAATATGGCTAATCTGTCAACTCGAGGAAAGACAAGGAAATGACAATCATGTGTTTTAGGAAAAAATGATAATTACATTAAAAACGCTGTGGGGTTAAAGGTGCATGAAATTTTCTTCAGGAATGAAGTGCCTACAAGAAATAAAGTAATTCAATCTGTAAACAGTGGTGATAATTTGCCTACTTTTATTTTATACACTGATGGAAGATGTTGGTTTTCAGTTCAGAAGTAGAAAATGAAGTAGTTTAATTAAGATAGGGAAGATATTGCTTTGTGGACAAGGCACAAATTCAACAGTGCAGGTACATGAAACAGAAGAATTTATTACCCTGACAAAACATTTGTTCATGCACTACACGAGACACAAAAATTGGAGGCTGACAAACAGTGACTAATAGGAGACAAGTTTTCATTGCAGGCGTATCGTAGGAGTTAAAAAATCTTATGGAGAAAGGAAAAGGCTAATTATAGCATGTATGGGAAGCAGCTGTGGTCTTGTGGAACATGTTGAATTGATTTTTGAATCATAAAAGTACTGGAGATTGTTATAAAGACATTAATGGTGCAATGTTATTTAAAAGCTTCAAAGATATTACACCAAAATTAGAGCCCACCAGTGTTCTATTTATGGACAATGCTTCACATCATAGTGTTATGGTTGAGTATAGACCACAGATATCTTGGAGGAAGAAAAACATCATAAATTGGCTGCCAGGAAGGAGAGCACATGTCAATCCTACTGTGATTAATCTTGAATTACTGAATGAGGTTGAAGCTTATGTAGTGGATCAGTACATTATTGATGAAATGGCACAATGTGTGGGAGTCTTTGTTATTAGGTCACTGCCATACCATTGCAATTTGAACCCCATAGAACTTATTTGGAGTCAAGTTAAAGCATATACTGCAAGAAATAATGTGACACCTAATCCACCACACATGCTTAAATTAATGCTCGAAGCTCCACTGAACATTACTGTCAAATGCTGGTGTGATTAATAAAAGAAGAAGCCAAAATGTGGTACTTTGATGGTATCATTGAACTTGTTGTTGATCGGCTACTCATCAGTACTGAAGATGGCAGCTAAACTGATGAAATGTCTTCTTCAGTTTCAGATTCAGAGACAGAAGAAATTCAGAGGTCACCACACAAATGAGATGAGTAATACCTTAAGTGGCTTCATCATACAGCAAAATCTCCGCAATATGCTCTTAAAAACGCACACTGCTCTCATGAATAATTTATATACTGTGCTTATGCAAGTATTTTTTTATGTTTGTTACAGAATATCCTCCAAAGAACCATTCAAGCCTCAGGTATGCATATAAAATATTGTCAAACATTCAAATATTGCAATTTGATACTAATTATTATGTGAATTGTACAATTAATATGGGTGTTCTGGTTATAAACCAAATAGAAAGCTCATGATTACATCAGGTTCAAGTACACTTAACATCCAGACTCTATAATTGGTAGGAATATTCTTTTAACATTGAAGCCACTAATTAGCTATTTTAATGACTACCAATGTTCACTAGAATTTATATTTCCTTCATGTTCTTTTCACATTGTACACATTATTTCATCCAAGTTTGCAATACAGTAGGTGAGCAAAGTATAATACTTACAACATAGTTTGCAATTAAAGAGAAATTATGTAGTCCTTTATTACAGATGTAAACATATACTGATTTTCAGCCCTAGCAATCTTTTGAACTACATGGTTACTATTTAATAAAAGCATATTTAATTCATAACTCCAGTTTGAGTTAGGATAATGACAGAAATTATATTTTGCTTATAAATTAATCAAACATAATTAATAATTAATTTCCATACATTAATTTGTTTCACACTGCTAAACTGCTTATACTATGTGGTTATTATTAAATAAAAGCATATTTAATTCATAACCCCAGTTTGAGTTAGGATAATGACACAAATTATATTTTGCTTATAAATTAATCAAACATAATTAATAATTAATTTCCATACATTAACTTGTTTCACACTGCTAAACTGCTTATTTTACAAACTATCTATACATACTCATCAGGAAACAATGTACTTAAATTATGCTGTCCAAGTTTATCTCTGTGTATTGATTTTCTATCGTAATTTTGTAAGTTTTCATCTTACATAATACTATTGATTGTTACTAAAAATACAAATAGACATGAAACAGCTCTGTCATTGCACATAGTGTAGCCAGTTTTCAGAGAGAGAAGATGTAGTCAGTTTGTAACCTAGTTGTTCATTGCTGTACACCACCTATGCAATATTAAAATAATTTATTGCAACTCCTGAACTTTCATTGATGATTTCTATGATGTGGAAAAACTACTACAATTTCTTACAGCAACATATTATGGACAACAAGACATCAGCAGCACAGCAGATATGAAGATCTAAAAGTTGAGTATTAAATTCTACCAGTGAGTTTACATCAGCCAAGAACTTTATTGACATTTGCACTCTTATTAGTTTCAGTGTAAATTTTCAATACAAACACCACATTTTGTGTATCTGGTGAAGGAATCACTTTTATTATTCATTTTTGGTGAGATTAGTCAAAGAGATTTCAGAGTGAACATTACTATTTAGCAGTTTTAAATAATTATATTTACAGACATTCCCAGCACTAATGTTACACAGTGTTGGTATGAGCTGGGATATGTATAAGTGTGTGCAGTGCAGTTGTGGTCTCAAAATTTGAGATTTGAGTACCATTTGGACTATGGACAATAGTGGACAATTACTGAAAGGACTTATGGAACACTCGAGTGCATGTTATTGCATGCCAGACTGCTGGCTCACATCATAACACAACAAAAAAAGGCAAGTGCTTCTTCTGTTAATGTTTTTCAGTCAGTTTGTTAGGGGCTGAGAGGCCATGTGTGATTCTGGTATTAAGGTTGTACAGGGTTTTGAAAAGTAGGCATGTGATGAATTTGTACAATTTTTTTCAAAATGATCATCAGCACTATAGTGATATTGACATGAGTGTCAGCATGGATCATAGTAACAACGAAGTGCAATAACATCAGTCGTCAAATTCATTCCACTTGAACACTTTTATGAGCAAGCGGATGGCGTGGCTATGGGAAGCCCCCTAAGTCCCGTAATTGCAAACTTCTTTATGGAGAAATTCGAAGAACAGGCCTTAGGTACTGCCAGCAAGAAACCAAATGTATGGTTCCGATACGTGGATGACACGTTTGTGCTGTGGAGACATGGTAGGGAGGAACTAAGCCGGTTTCACGAACATCTGAACAGTATAAACACGAGAATTCAGTTTACAATGGAGGAGGAGGTAGACGGCAAGTTACATTTCCTCGATGTGCTTGGTTTTTAGAAACGAAAATGGTAGTTTGGGCCACTCAGTATACCGCAAAGCCACGCACACGGACCGTTATATGCACCGGGATTCGAACCACCACCCACAACAGAAGCGGGGTGTTATCAAGACGTTAGCGGACAGAGCTAGAAATATTTGTGAACCTGAGTTGCTCAACGCTGAGATGGAACATCTCCACAATGCACTAATGAAGAACGGATATTCGTCCGCCGAAATAAAACATGCGTTGAGGCAGCCACACAGAAATCATACTGACGTACAGGCTACTGCAAAATCGAAGGTTTTCCTGCCGTTTGTTAAAAATGTAACGGAAAGAATAGGAAGGATCTTGACGAAGCGGAATATTACCGTAATTTATAAGCCCACCAGGAAGATACAGGAATACCTTAAGCCTGCCAAGGACGCTCGCAAACCACTGGAAAAAGCTGGAGTGTATAGGATCCCATGCAGCTGTGGTGATGTTTATGTGGGTACCACTAAAAGAACTGTTTCTAAACGTTTGGAAGAGCATAAGGGAAATTGCAGAAGAGGAGAAACGGAATGATCAGCTGTTGTGGAGCACGCTTTCCAGCCAGGGAACCACAATATTCGTTTCGAGGAGACGCGAGTACTAGCGGCCACAAGCGGATATTACGAAAGGCTCTACAGGGAGGCAATCGAAATCACTAAACACTCAACTAATTTCAGCCGTAAGGAGGAGGGTGTGAAATTAAACGGCATATGGATGCCGGTGTTAAAGAAGATGTGTACCACCCGCCCACTACTGGGTGATGGCAACGGCGATCGACGGCGACGGACAGTGGCCAATTGCACTGACGTTTTCAAAACATGTGATGTCACGCTGCGGCGTGGGAGTGCGTGGACACAGAATTTAGCGGCAGTCAGTAGCGAGCCAGTGGGTGTGTTGGACCTTCCATTGAGCTACAGATCCCCTTGAAGATGTCTCCCGCAGTCGGAGACGAAACGTTGGGAATCGACACAGAATTCATCAACCGACCACGGCATAACAGCCCGGATAATTATAATGGACACTTCTTCGGATTGATATCTTAAAATATAGATTGGCACATACGAGTTCAATGGGGATTAGTCTATGGGTCAGATGATTCAATAAAGGAATTTTTGGAGTGTGCAGATAAATTGGGTAGGTTATGGGAGAGAAATGACATATGACAGTAATAGTAATCAGTGGAAGAACCATTACCAGAGGGGGGGGGGGGGGGGGGGAGTACTCTCATAACCAACAAGATCAAGATGATAGAAACATGAGAAGAGATGGATATAATTTGAGAGATATGATAGGCAAGACAGGAGGAGTGATGATAGAGGTTCTGATGTGAGAAATAGGCAGTGGGAAAATTAAGGAAGGACAAATGCAGATAGGAGAGGACAGAAATTAACAACCAGTGAAATGGGTAATCACCTCATAGGGAGCCTGTCAATCTCAGGTGAGATGTAGATACAGAAATCAGGGTAGTCAAACCAGAGTTAAGAGAAGGAGCAAAACAGATTTAAGAGAAGGAGTTATTGATTCAGAGTTGCTGCAAGTTTCCCCAGGTGAAATTCACTGATATTTCCCTGATTTCCAGAAAATTTTTAGCATTTTTCCCGGATAAATTTTGAGATCTCAATGGTAAGTAAAGACATAAGTTGACCAAAAAATGTAAGGACTTCCATATTTATCTCCGATTCTGTTTTGTTTTTAGGGCACAAAAACAGCTAGGTTCATACGCACCCATGTCAAAACTGTAAAACAGGGAGACAAAGAGAGGAGTTAAAAATGACTACACATCATACCCCACAGCTAAAAACAGTGATGTGGAGAAAGGTCAATAAAATACACAATAGAAAAATGGAGGTCCAGAACTAAAAATTAAATGGTGTTCGCCATATTGCTACAATGAATAAAAAGTAAAACGCAGTTGACAGCCCGTGTGTTGTTCACTAAAATGGCCGATAACTCAGATGGCAAACTTAAACAGGAACATAACCAGTCAAAAAAATGGCATTCTCTCAGGAAATGGTAGACAGTTAAAAGTTATGCGGAATGTGCACAAAGTGGTGGGGGAGCGCCACTTAACAAATGGCAATGACTAAAAAGGCAGTGGCCAATACGCAACCTAGTTAAAATGACCTCCTCATGGCAGGAAGTGTGAGAGGAGGTCATCCAAGCTGCTGGGAGAGGCTTAATAATCCGGAGCTTATTCCCATGAAGGGAGGACCAGTGGCGATGCCAAAGTCACACCATCTTCTGACAGATGTCAACACAGATATCATCAAAGAGAAAGTAAGAACTAGTGGGCTGAGGTATGAGGACTACAGCCTTGGCAGCAGTGTGAGCAGCCTCGTTTCCTGTAAGACCAACCTGACCAGGAACCCACATAAACATCACAGTGGCTCCATCATGAATGAGTGAGTGGAATGAATGAATGAATGAATGAATGAATGAATGAATGAGTGGACCCGTTGCATGGAGAGATGGATGGTGTACAGTGTACAGAGGCTTTGAAGGGTGCTGAGGGAGTCTGAGCAGATGCCAGAATTGAACTGCCACTGTTGCTGGATGTACTCCATGGCCTGATGTAGGGCAAAGAGCTCTGCTGTAAATACTGAGCAGTGTGCCGGAAGTCGATACCAAAAAACGTCAATGCCAATGACGAAGGCACACCCGACACCATGAGCTGTCTGAGAGCCATCAGTGTACACAAAACTACAGCAAAATTCCATGTGAAGGTTGTGAAATTGAAGACAATAGAGCATGGCTGGTGTAGTGTCCTTAGGAAGCGAATGAAGGCCAATGTGAACACGGGCTGTGTAACACCTACAGCGCCTCTCAGTGTTGAAAAAACAAAAATAGCTCCCAAATTAGCTCCCATGTCCATAAAATATCAATTCCTAAAATGACCCAAGTCCCTCCACAAGAAGTAATTACAAAAAATAAATAAAAAATAAATAGAGGGAAATATCTAGTATAGAAAGCAAAAGAAAAGAAAAGGAAAATTTAATTATAAATTTTAGAAACATGGGAATGGGGAAAAACAGTAGAAAATATTAAAACATTAGTTATTCCAATATGTAAGAAAATCAATATTATAGTCATAGAACGTAGGTCTGGGACACCAAAGGTAGTGTTTATTAAAGTATAAATAGCCATATGGTGTAATTACGATACTCCATTCTCTAGTCTGTTCTAGTTCGGAAGTTATTTAGGACTTACAGTGTTAGAGAACAACAATTGGGACGTTATTAAATGGGGATCAAGAATAGATCGTGAGAATAGATCATGACGAGATTGTTTTTGAGGATTGTCTATTCAAGACTTTAATTTGGACATTTATCAGATTAGATAAATGGGAAGGTGAATAGTAATCTCTTTGGCTTTAATGTCAATTCGTGTGAATATTTAAATGTTTTACTAAATTGAGAATTTTAACCGGATTCGAACTTTGAATTGTGATAGTGGGAAACTTTAACTTCATGCGACTAGTGACCATAGTTAATCACAGTTTGCAGATATTAAATAGAAATAACTTATTTACCGAAAGTGACAGGGTATTATGTAACATCTCTAATGCTAGCAGGAATCCTACTTAGACATCTAATTAAAGAACTTCTTTGAATGAGATCGTATGAGTGAACCTATTTATTAATAATTCTTGTCAATAAACTGATGTCGTTAATTTGAAACATAATACAAGTCTTGAACATTAATTTAACTTAGATTAATAAACATTAAGGTTGTGTGATCTACGCCAAGAACAAACTAGTGATTCGTAACTAAAAGAATTGAACGAAAGGTTAAAGTATCATCATCTGTAAACATTGGTAGTAAAGTTACTAAAGATTTTTTCTCTCAGAGTTGGGAAGACTATACATGTAGTGACCCACGTTTAACATTGGGTTTTAAAAGTAATCAAACGGATACTTAGCAAGGACAATATTAAATAAAAGTAAAACTCTTCAATGACAGTCAATGTGTAAAAAATAAAATCAAACTTTCACCTATTAGACGAAAAAGCGAAAGCACAAAAAGGGCTGCTACAGCTGCTGCACGAAGCGGAGGTGGTGAAAAGTCGACACCCACCAGGAAAGTTGCAGGGAGTGAGAAATTAATCTGCCAGAGCAAGAGCCGAAAGCAAACTCCAGGAGGTAGCAGATAAGAGGGACACACCCCATATTGGTGGTCAAAGGAGTCATTGAAGAAAGAGCCACAGGACAGGTGGCCATGCATGGCAGACAAACGGCATGCATACCTGCTGAGGAGGATGTCACAGCGGTAGGACAGCAGTAGCAGTAGTTTGCCAGCTTCTGTATACAGACTTTCAACTGGGCTAGTGCAAAAGGCACCAGTGGCCAAACAGATGCCACAATGATGGATAGTATTGAGATGGCACAAGAGGGACGGACAGCCGGCCGCGATGGTCTCATGGTTCTAGGCGCGCAGTCCGGAACCGCGTGACTGCTACGGTCGCAGGTTCGAATCCTGCCTCGGGCATGGATGTGTGTGATGTCCTTAGGTTAGTTAGGTTTAAGTAGTTCCAAGTTCTAGGGGACTGATGACCACAGCTGTTAAGTCCCATAGTGCTCAGAGCCATTTGAACCATTTTTTTGAAGGGACGGACACGCAGATGCATAAACAAAGCACCTGTAGTCTAGTTTCGAACAGACGAGGGATTGGTACAACAGGTGGTTTGATCTGCACTCCAGGAAGTACCATTGAGGACATGTAGGACACTGAGCGACTGCATACAGCAGGCTGCCAGGAAAGATGTGTGAGAGGACCAAGAGAGTTTCCTATCAAGCAGGAGCCCCAGGAATTTCATAGTTTCAATGAATGGAAGAGCAACAGGCCCAGGATGTAAAGAAGGGGAGAGAAATCAATTGTGCCATCAGAAGTTCATACAAATGGTTTTGTCAGTGGAAAAATGAAAGCCATTGTTGATGAGATAATCGAGACATTGTGTTGGTGAGATAATCGAGACATTGCTGAAGACACTGCTCAATGAGATAGGTCTATGAAGAACTGCAATAGTGGGCAAAATAGTCAACAAAAAGGGAGCTGGAGACACCCAGCAGAAGACCGGCTATTATAGAGTTAATGGTGATAGCAAAGAAGACGACCTTCAGGACAGACCCCTGAGGCACACTGTTTTCCTAGATAAACGTGTCTGAGAAGATGGAACCCACACATACGTTCAAACCTCAGTCTTTTAAAAATTCTTCAAGGAAATGGGGAGGTGGCCACGGAAGCCGCAAGTGTAGAGAGTACGAAGGATACCAGTCCTCCAGCAGATGTTGTAGGCTTTGTTGAAATCGAAAAACATGGCCACAGTGTGGGATTTCAGCACAAAACCATTCATGACCTGTGTGGACAAAGCAACAATATGGTCAACTGCAGAACAGCAAGCTCAAAATCCACACTGTGCATTGGCTAATAAGATGCGAGACTCGAACCACCATACCAGCCGGGCATGAATCATACATTCCATCACCTTGCAGAAACTGTTGGTGAGAGAGATGGGGCAGTAGCTAGAAGGAAGATGTTTGTCCTTACAGGACTTAGGTAGGGGTATGACAGTGGCTTCACCCCAGTGTCTAGGAAACTTGCCCTCTGCCCAGATGCGATTGTATGTATTATGCAGAAAGTGCTTACCCGCAAGGGAAAGGTGCTGCAACATTTGAATGTGAACGGCGTCTGGCCCTGGGGCACAGGATCTGCTCCCTCATAGTAAAGATGGCATTGTAACACTCATGATTCTGAGAAGAGAAAGGTATCGCCTGAGTCTCCTCCACTTGTTTCCAATGAAGGAAGGCAGAGTGATAGTGGGAGGAGCTCGAAATTTCCGCAAAATGGCAGACCAAGGTTTTGGAGATAACAATAGGATCCACGATGACATCATCTGCTACTGTCAGGCCAGAAACTGGGAATGGATCTTGGTCCCAGAGAGCTGTCGGAGGTTGGCCCACAAAACAAAAGAGTGGAACTGTTGAAAGAACTAGTGAATGAAATCCAGCTAGCTTTTTGGTTATCCTGAAGAATGTGATGACACTGTGCATGGGTCTGTTTATAATGAATGCAGTTTTCCATCATAGGATGATGATTAAAAATGCAGACAGCACTTCTCCAAGTGTGAATTGCATCGCGGCATGCCTCAGTCCACCAAAGGACCAGGACATGGCGTGGTAAAAAGGAAGTGCAATAAATGGAATGTTCTGTGGCAGTAAGGATAATGTTTGTAAAATATTCCACCTGATCATCTCAACTGGGGAAACCATGTTCATCAAAGGTCACCAGGGAGGAGTAGAGCCTCCAGTTGCCCTTGGTAAACTGCGATTTGGATGAGCACGGAGGCAGGGTAGAAGTCAGCAAATGGATAGCACATGGGAAATGGTCAATTGAGTGGGTGACAGAATGGACTGCTCAAGACAATGGGCAAGATGGGCAGTGCAGAAGGATAGGTCCCAATGCTGTGAGGGGTCTGAAATGAATGTGAGTGATCCTGTGTTAAGGCAGAAAAGGTTAAGTTGATTAAGAAGGTCAGCCAAGAGGGCATCTCTCAGACACGTTCTGGGAGAACCTCAAATGGGATGGTGGGCAGTAGGAATGGGTGAGGTAGCTGCCCAATAAGTTGGAGGAAGTTGGCCCTGGTGACACTGAATGATGAAGGGATGTAAATGGTACAAAGGGAAAAGGTCAAGTGAGGAAGGAAAAGGCAAACTGCAACAGCTTGAAGACGAGTAGTCAGGGAGTTGGGTTGACTATGAACATCATCCCGTATGAGCAGCAAGACTCCCCCATGAGTTGGAATGCTGACCTCAGGCAGAAGGTCAAAATGGATCAGGAAGAAATGTGAAAGCTCAAAGCAGTTGTGAGGATGCAATTTGTTTCCTGAAGACAGAGTACAAGTGGATGCTGCAATTCTAAAAGCAGCTGTAAATCCTCTTTGTTGGATCGAAGGCTAAACGTTCCATTGGAAGAGAGTCATGATGAGGAAAAAATTAAGTGGTGTCACCTTGGCAGCTGCCAAGTGCCAGCCTGCGAAGACTCACTGGTACAGGTCACTGAGGCAGGAGGATCCTGCTCCCTGAGGTCCACAGAAGTGTCGGCTTTCTTCTGCTGTCGGACTGTGGAGTCCAATGCAGAAAAACAACAGGTGGTGCACTGGCAACACGGAGGCTGGCTGGGTAAAGGTATCGCATGGTGATACCATAGAAGAGGATCTCCAAGTCGGTGAAGGAGAAGACCATTTGCCTTTTTGGACTTCTCTAAGTATTTCCGGTTAGCAGAGGAAGACTCAGGTGTTGGTTGGCTGGAGGGCCATAGGAAGTCTTCAAGGGAGCATTCCTTCTGTTCTTTCTGACCTGCCACTTGTGTAACTGCTGACTTTGCCCTGTGAGATGAGAGTTTGATAACTTGTTGCGCAGCTGGACAGGAGGACTGCAATGCTACCATGATACTGGGCAATTTCACAACCTCAGAGCTGAATTTCTGATCGCATGTCTGCGTGGCCATGTTCTTCATGCAGCGAGATGTAGCAAGACCAGTACTGTAAGTACCAATAGTAGAATGCAGGGTTTGCATCTAGCAAAAAACTTGTGAACGACTGGGTAAGGAATTTCTTCCATTACCCAGATCTCCTGGACAGCCCACTCATCAAGATACATGGCAAAATCTCGAGAGGGAGTGGCAGGGTCACCACTGCAGTTAAATCAGCAGGGAGAAGGAGGTGGACAATCACCCTCATGTGCATCCCTACCACAGGTTACACAGGTGTTGACAAGACATTCAAGTGTGGTTGAAATGAGGACACTGGTAGTAGCACATCGGGTTTGAAATTTAAGGCTAGACTGTGAGAACCTCATAACCTGCTTTGATCTTGGTTGGAAGCACAGCTCTCTCAAAGGTGAGAAAAAGAGTGGGTGTGGGCACTAAAGAGGCATTTAACTTTTTCATCACTTCATGGATGGCAATGACACCCTGATCAGAGAGGTATGTTTGGATTTTGGCCTAGGTCAGACCATTGAGCAGCCTAGTGCAAATAACACCACAGGAAGAATTTAGTGTTTGAAGGGCCTTGACACGAACAGTATAGCCATGGAGAAGTAAAAAAACAAGCAGTCTTGTGTTTGAGAACCAGAAATAGCCTCCAAAAGCACAGTGTCATTCCGTAAACAAGAACAGGATTTCACAGAGCTGGCAACTTCAACAACACATTTTTGAATGATAAACAGATTTACCATTGCAAAGGACTAACCGCTTTCAGTACATGAAACCATGAGGAAATGTGGTGCAGCTGGGAGGGTCTTTGAATCATTAGTTTCATTCTGTTTATGTTTTGTAGACATTTACTGTGAAGATGATTGGCTCACTGCCAGAAAATCCTCCATAATTGCCATTGTCTCCAATGGCATGCACCTTCCAACTGGAGTCGCCCTTCACAAGGGGTTGCACCTGCCTTAGGTAACTGGTCAGATCAGGTCGCACAACTTGAACACCTGACAGAGGGACCAATTGGCAATTTGGGAAGTTAGCAGCTCAGGCAATCACCCCTCTCTGGCCCTGGCCTGTACCAGGGGGTATGTGTGTACCCTACCTGTAAACCTGGGGCTGGGAATTACATGTTACCCCATCATCTGTTACATGTCAGACGCATGAGGCTGCATTCAGGAAGGAAGAAGAGAAATGAGGAGCCTCAAATTCTGAAGCAGAGGAAGGATAGGAGAAGGTGAATGAATCCCTGATTTCCCTGACACATTTTAAATTCCCTGTTATTCTCTTATTTCACTGATTTCCAGAACTTGTAGCAACACTGTGATCAAAAGCTAGTTGTCATCAAAGAAGTAATAGGGATTACCAAGTAAATATAGTTGATTTTGGTAGAGAATTTTTGGAAAATATTTAGAGGTGGCAAATAAAAGATGAAGAATAGAAAGTAAGTCAGGCATTTGAATTGAGTGATGATGTGTTGACAAATCTTTTTGATGAAGCTAGAGATTAGTATTTTTCAATTAATGACAGCAGTTGTAAAAGTGTTGATGAATTTGGATTGATAAATTAGATGAATGATTAAGTTGTGTCTACTCTGACTGAAATAGATATGGTGGAGGTTCATGTTATTCATGAACCTGATAGCATAAATAATATTACTTTTGATGATGATGCTGATGTTATTGATAAGATTGATTTTCATGTTTTTGTTATCTACAACTACATCTACATATATACTCTGCAAACCACGGTGAGATGCATGGCAGAAGGTACAACCCATTGTACAAGTTATTAGGGTTACTTCCTTTTCCATTCATGTATGGAGTGTGAGAAAATGATTGTTTGAATGGCTCTGTGCATGCAGTAATTGTTCTAGTCTTATCCTCATGATCCCTATGTCAGTGATAAATAGGGGTCGTAGTAAATCTCAAGAGTAACCATTTAAAATGCCAGTTTTTGAAACTTTGTAAATATCAGTTCCTTCAGTATCTCTGTGACACTCTCCCATGGATTAAACAAACCTGTGACCATTAGTCCTGCCCTTCTCTGTGTAGGTTGAATATCCCCTGTTAGACCTATTCAATACAGGTCCTATATACTTAAGCAGAACTGGTCACATGAGTGGTTTGTAAGCAATCTCCTTTGTAGACCAATTGCACTTCTCCAGTATTCTCCCAATAGACCAAAGTCTACCATCTGCTTTACTCTTGATTGAACCTATGTGATCATTCCATTACATAACCTTACAAAGCATTACAGCCAGGTAGTTGTATGAGTTGGCCAATTCTAACAGTGACTCATTGATATTATAGTTACTAGATACTATGTTTTTTCATTTTGTGAAGTGCACAATTTTATATTTCTGAACATTTAGAGCAACTTGCCAATCTCTGCATCATACTGAAATCTTAACAAGTTCCAACTCAATCTTTATGCAGCTTCTCTCAGACAATACTTCATCATAGATAACTGCAGCATCTGCAAAAAGACTGATTTTAATAATTATATTGTCCACAAGGTCATTAATATACAACATGAATAGCAAAGGTCCCAACACACTTCTTTGGGCCACACCTAAAGTTACTTCTATATCTGATGATGTCTCTCCATCCACGATAATGTTCTGTGTTCTCCCAACCAAAAAGGCCTGAATCGAGTCACAAATTTCACTTGATACCCCATATAATTGTACCTTTAACCAAGAAGTGTAGGTGCGGTACTGAGTCAAATGTTCTTCAGAAATCAAGGAACACTGCATCTACCTGGCTGCCTTGATCCAATGCTTTCAGTATGTCATGTGAGTAAAGTGAGAGTTGGGTTTCACATGATTGATGTTTACAAAAATCGTGCTGGTTGGCACTGAAGAGGTCAGTCTGTTCAAGATAGCTCATTATGTTTTTGTTCAGACTATGTTCAAAGATTCTGATGCAAGGATATTGGATGGTAGTTTTGTGAATCACTTCTACTACTCTTCTTGTAGACAGGTGTAACCTGTGCCTTTTCCCAAGAACTGGGAACAGTTTTTTATTCAAGGTATCTATGATAGTTTATAGTTTGAAGTTAGAAGAGGGGCTAACTTAGCTGCAGTATAGAATCTGAGAAGGATTCTAGCAGGGCATGGAGTTTTGTTCAATTTCAATGGTTTCTCAACATTAATAGTTATTTCATTCATCTTTTCAGTGGTACACGGATTGAATTGAGGCAATTCTCCAGGGTTTTCCTTTGTAAAGGAACATTTGAAAACAGAGTTAAACATTTCAGCTTTTGCTTTGCTACTCTTATCTTATCTCATTTGCTAGGGACTGGACACTAACTTTGGCACCACTGACACAGCCTTTACATACGACCAGGATTTCTTTGGCTTTTGTACAATGTCATTTGACAGTATTCTGCTATGGTAGTCATTGAAGGCATCATGCATTGCTCTCTTGACAGCCATATGCGTTTCATTCAGCATCTCTCTATCGATAGCCATACATTTTGATTTACACCAATTATGCAATAATCTCTGTTAGTTTAGAAATTTCTTTACAGTGACTCTGTACCATGGAGGTTCCTTTCCATTATGAACTGTTCTACTGGATACATATCTATCTAGTGCATGGTCAACTATTCTTTTAAACTTGAGCCAGAGTTCCTCTACATGATCCTGACCTACATGATCCTGACCTGTGCTGTAAGTTTCAAGTTCCTCATCAAGATATGACACTACTGATTATTTATCCAGTTTAGTGAACTACTGGATACATATCTGTCCAGTGCATGGTCAACTATTCTTTTAAACTTGAGCCAGAGTTCCTCTACATGATTCTGGCCTGTGCTGAAAGTTTCAAGTTCCTCATCGAGATATGACATTACTGATTATTTATCCAGTTTAGTGAACATATATATCTTTCTGTTTGTTTTAGTTGTCCTTTGTTCTTTGGTAATCATTTTTGCAACAACTGCATCATGGGCACTGATACCACTTTTCATGTGGACATCCTCAAAGAGGTCAGGTCTATTTGCTGCCATTAGATCCAATACATTTCCTCCGTGAGTGGGTTCCTAACTATCTGCTCTCGATCGTTTTCAGAGAACTGCAGGATCTCTTATCACATTCACCACCAACAAGACTGAAATTTTGTTAGTTAATTGTTGAACGATTCCAGCTTCCATACAACTGAACTGAAGTTTCCTCTGAAGCTTTTAATTACATCAGTCTGGTGGACAATAGAAGGATCCAGTCATCATTTTATGCCCACTCTTGATACTGAGTCTTGCCCAGACAGTCTCATATATAGCTTCAGTTTCTATCTCAGTGTATGTGAGTTTTTTTGTTTACTGTGACAATTATCACCTCCATCTTCCCATTGCCTATTCTCTCAATATAAAATTAAATTTTCCCAAAAAAATCTCACTGCTATCAATTTCAGGTTTCAACCAGCTTTCTGTACCTAGTACTGTGTGAGCTTCAAATTCTGGCACTTTGTTGCAAATGCTTTGGCAGTTTACCATTAGGATTTTGATACTCTCACCTATGGGAGGCATTTCTTTTTGATCTTACACTGATACTTCTAGGTTCTGTACAGGTATTGTTACCTGGATTGGATGTAGAGTCACCTAATCTAAAAAACCATTGTGTGCACCCCACACACAGTCAGCTACCTGAGTAGCAGCCTCTGATTTTTAACTACATCTAGTGCACACCTGACCTATTTAGGGACACCCTACAGTTACCAGCTCTGTGGCACATATCCACGAAGCCACAGCCTAGCTTGCCACAGAACTTTTGAAGTCTCTGGTTCAGTCCTTCCACTCAACTCAGAACCAAAGGGCCACAATCAGTTCTGGGAACAATGCTGCAAATTGTAGGCTTCATTGAACCTTCTCTGGCAGTCACTGGAATGACCCAAGAATAACTTCATATCCCAGACAACATGCATCATTTGTTCAGCCTGCACCATAATCTGTAGTTGGTGGCACCCTGTTCCCTTGATGGCTGCTGGAATAGCTTCTCCAACATGTTGAATGAGGCCTCCAGACATACACACTGAGTGCACCTGGTGTTCTTTCCTGTCTCTTGCTGCTGTTCTCCTTGGGGGTACCATAATTCGAAAATGGTTCAAATGGCTCTGAGCACTGTGGGACTTAACATCTGAGGTCATCAGTCCCCTAGAACTTAGAACTACTTAAATGTAACTAACCTAAGAACATCACACACATCCATGCCCGGGGCAGGATTCCAACCTGCCACCGTAGCAGTCGCACTGTTCCAGACTGAAGCGACTAGAACCACTCAGCCACCAGTGGCCGGCCTACCATCATTCACCTTATATTTGTACTGCCAACGATTAATAGGCCCCTGCACTTTTGTGTTTTCCAATTTCTGACAATAGACAAAACATGTTTCCCCAAAATCAGTGAAGTGAGCCCCACTGGGTCAGTTTCAATTTCACTGAAAGACAGCACCTCAAACGTTTGGTTATGGGATCGATAGTACACCCTGAGTTATCTCTGGTCCCCATCTACTCTGTACAGGTCATCTAGATCTACCATTGGTACATCACTCACAGTCAAGTGGACAGGTAATGATAGATCCTGTACTTTCTGCAGAGGAGACAGGATCCACAGGAGAACGGAGTACTTGAGATACATCTGGTACAGGTATCACTCTTGCTATCACTTAAAACACACTGATCTGCAGCAACTGTCAGTTGTTTGACAGTAATCAGGGCAATTTCTGCTCATCCTGTGTTTGAGAACAACATTCACAGTGGGGCTGCATTTAAGCTGGGGAAATGTATTACAACTCAGAGAACATAGACTTTAAATTAAACCTCATGATTATCTTTTAATCTGTTGAGCTAAAAAGCTGCTAATTCCCTATAAGAATTGAAAGAGATGCACAAAACAATATTTCCGTTAAGGCAACACAAAAACCTGTGGTAAAAAGCATTAGTTTTCTACAACATTTTGGTGTTAATTATAGTTGCTAGCCAACTCGAAATCCGAGTTAATTTACGATAAATGCACGTAATATATAGGGCTACTCCTCTTTGAGGGAAAGCTAGATGTAACACAAAATGTTAGTTAGAAAATCTGTTAACAGTAACTAAATCACAAATTTGTTACAAGTTGCTCGTAGATTATGCAAAGGGCAATGGCAACTTCCAAAAATTCTCAAAAATACATATTTATTTGCATTGATATACACTGAAACTTTGGCTGAAATATGAACCACAAACGCTGATCTGTGATCTCATGAAACCTGTACAAAATTAGAGCTGATTTGCTAGGAATTAAATTACATATCCAAACACTCGTTTCACTATCTTATGATAATATACTTTTGTAAGCATCCAAAAATTCTGAAACCAACCTATTTCTCACGTAAATGTACAATGCAAGTGGAGAAGAATTGTTTTGAATGGAGATGGCCTACTGTCAAAAATTTTAAAAGAGCACGATTTAGTTTAAGCCTACAATTGATGACAATAATACTATGATGATAAAATCTTCTTGAGTTGACATCCAAGTCAATGTGTTGTTCTCCAGCAATGTTTCAGCAAGTTTCTTACTTGCCATCTTCAGGTAAAGTGTCAGGTTCGCTGTCATTGTCGCTATATTGACGGGCCTGCCTTGGCACGAGGTGTGGGAGTTTAAGCTTGACTAAGCTATTCCTCCTCAATTCTTTGCTGTTAGGGATGTTTTTCCTCAGGTTTCGGATTGACCTCTGGTTTCTGCAAAGGAAGAATTATCTGCCAGGTACCTCTGGCAGCTTCTTATTCTTCTTTTTCTTGTTACTTCCAGGCTGCCTGAACTCGATCTTCTTCAGGCGGGAGAAGTCCACTGGCGGCGTCTGTTGCTGGATGTACAGGACGGCTTAGTCCGTCATGTTCCACCAGTCCTTGTCGGCGAAGATCAGATGTTTCTTTATCAGCTCCAGATGTGCACACTGGGCGAGTTCCCTCCCGTGGATCTTCTGGTTTAAGGGTTCGCACCCCCACTGAAACAGATACGGTTTATGTGGTAGGGGAGGGATATTGGTTACCGTGAAGGAATAGGGATTGTCATGATGGGGGTAGCTGCCATCGCGCAGGGAATCTGCGATCTTGGTGAGCACCTTCCTCACACAGTTCTTGTTGGGGAGGGGCAGGCACTCAAATGGCTTGTCTTCTTCCTCTCCCTTGGTTTCCATGGGCGTGTGCTCTGTCATCTGCATTTCTGCAGAGACAGGAGTGACGGCTGCTTCCAAGGGGGCCATCTCCTTGTTGTTGGCGGTTGTCCCCGACTGCATGACCACCTTCCTAGCAACCTGCATCGCCGCACCAGCCAGGGAGGCACTCGTTTGTGTTGCCGCGTCTACCCCCGTACTGGTGGGGGTCAGCGCCGCATCCGGTGTCATGCGAGATGCAAGGTATAGGGCTACCCTTAGTTGTGTCACCTACCATCGTGTCTCGTCTAGTTCCGCTCTCAGGGCCGCTCTCCTCCGCGATGGCGGAATTGAGAGTGGTGATTGCGTCATCGTTGGCTTCCCTAAGTGCTTGGCGGAAAGCGTCCATGTCATCTTTGTGGTGCAGCCCACTTCCGCTACTAGGGTAGGAGGGTGGGTTGTCCACCTTTTCTTCTTGTTGGGTCACCTTTTCGTGTGTGGTGGCCCCTTTCTGCTGCTTCCATGTCTTCAATTAGCTGCAGCTGTGCACATTTGCGGTGTGAGAGCTGCTGCAATTTACGCACATTGCTGCACTACCTCTTGGTTTGTTGCAGTTTCGTGTGTCGTACGGTTTCCCGCACTTAACACATGCAACCACGCCATCGCATTCCCTGGCTATGTGTCCTAGCTTTTGATACTTATAGCACCGTAATTGTGCCACAGGCTTCTGCTTCTTCTTCTTGTTGCCACAACCATTGCTCCCGACTGCCTATAGCAGGAGCTCAACAGCAGCAGCAACCTTGCCTCTTCCTCCATTCCTACATCCGGGCATGGTGTTGGGCTAGTGGCGTTGGTGTGCACGAGTGACGGTAATGAAGTGAGTTGCAATGAGTCGAGCAGTGGAGTGCCATATGATAGTTTGTAGATGAGTCCAAGACATGCAGGTATGGAGACATTTTCAATAATTATGAAGGTGTCGGGTTCACGTCTCGTCCAGATCTTTATAGCAACTGGACCACAGGCTTCTCTGCATCCACAGCACAGGGTGGGCCAATCAGGCGCGTGCAGAAATGGCGAGGCGGCGCGTGGTGGGGGAGAGCCGTAGGTGCTGAGTCCTGGCATCTTGTCTTGGTGCAGCCTGTTTATTCCATCTGCCCTCACCGATTTGTCTCCATCAGTGCATTTCAAATTTCCATCCTATGCTTAAACTGACGAACTATCATGTACTGCCAGGTAATAGTAACAAAATTTCGATGCCGAGCATAACTAATTCGAAGCTTATAAAGAACAGAAAGAATGACAAGGCAACACTATGTAAAGAGCCGAGGAATAAACATGAAATCAGTATATATCCCGACAGCCATGGCAGAGGAACCACGAACATTTTACGAAATGATCACAGTGTTAATCCCACCAGTGTCATCAAACCAAGAGCTCCTATGTGTGAAGTTGTTAAGAATTGCTCCAATAAAGAATGGTGCATGGTAGTAATAGCAGGTGCTAACGACTTGTACAAAAAAGAACTCAAAGAAGCCACTAGATGCTTAATGAAAACACTGAGATCATGGGAGAAGCAAACGACAATTGTTTCGGGAATTCCACACAGGCATGACCTTCCAGATTTCTCGTGTGAACAAAGAGATCCAGGAAGCCAAAGATTTATTGCAAAATCTACCAAGCCTTTCAGAATGCATTATTCCTCCCTACATGGGACATGGACCGTGAATTCATTACCATACATTGCATGCATTTCAATAGGAGAGGAAAATCATTTCCTAGTAAAAAAAATCATGTAAATTTTGAGAAGTGCTCATTGCACACCTGATTTAACAACCATACCTCTACCTCAGACGGTACTAACAGTTTCGCAGAACGCTAATCATAGTCAATCAAAGTGCAGTGAAGTGTCCTAAACCACAGGAACAGCATCAGAAGATTGCTCCCACACTGACAGTAGGCCTACACAATCAGTGCCAACACTAGATACCTCTCAAGAAAAAGTTATGCTAGTATCATGAGTACAGGATTTGATTTTGATTTATTGATCCATTTCATCTACAGCTGCACAATGTGCAAGAGATATTTGGATTTTTTTGTTAATATTAACAGTTTTACATATAATGTACCTTTGTACATAATAACACACATTAATATATCAATTAATGATGGATACTTAAGTAAATGTTGTTATGCTATATACAGAGAGATAAAATACAAATGTTCTTCTGAAGGAGACTACATTGAGTAAACACACAAAAATTTAGTTTTGTAGGTATTCATTTACTGTGTAAAAGCACTGATAAACCAAGTACAACTTCAGTTTAGATTTGAAGTGACCAATGTTTTGTATGTGTTTAATGGTATCTGGTAAGGCATTGTATAGTTCGATACTAGGGTGGATAAGGCTGTTTTGAAATAACTTTGTGTTGGCACTTTGAACATGTACATCCAATTCTTGTCTTGTATCATAGCTGTGTATTGTGTGATTTTGAGTGATGAGTGGTCTTTTTGTATGTAAGTTTTGCTTTAAATACATTATAGTTTCAAGTATATATATGCAAGGAAGTGGCAGGATCATTCTTTTTTGAAACAATGGTCTACATGATTTGTGATTATCTATCCCTTCCATTATTCTTATAATTTTATTTTTTTTAATTTTGAATGTTTTGATGGCATCTCCAGAATTTCCCCAGAACATAATCCCATATCAGAGGTGAGAGTGTACAACTGCATAATATACACACTGAACGGCATTGTAGCTGGTACAGTTTTTTAATGTACGCAGCACAAAACAAGAAGTACTTAATTTTTTGTTCATTTGCTCAATATGTGCTTTCCATTTCAAGTTGTCTTGTAGATGAAGTCCAAGAAATTTGGTACGGGCGGTTTTGGCAATTGTCTGTCTATATAGCTCTAGATTGGGTGATATCAGATTTTTTGTTTGTGCTGTGTTTATATCCATTGTTACAGTTTTTTCAGTTTTTATTATTAAGTCATTATCATCAAAGTAACATGTTAGCTTGTCAATGGCTTCTTTTATTTTTTTTTAGAAGAGTATCTTCTGAGTTTCCTGTAATTAGAACACTCGTATCATCAGCAAATTGAAATATTTTACTGCTGTCATTGCTTATGTTTAGGTCATTTACATATAGTATGAACAGAACAGGACCCAGGACCCCGGTTTTTCCCTAGTCAGTTCATGTTGCAGGTCTTATTATAAACATGGAGGGATAGCTATCTTTGCAAGGCAGAATTTAAAGTATAAAGCAATCCAAACATATCCTAAACTGAATAAAGAAAAAATCTTTGAAATGAACTTATTGCCATTCAACTAGTTATTATAACTATACACAGATCTCCTGATGCTGACATAGAAGAATTCCTGCGTAAATTTGAAATGATGTTAAATATTATAGAACCGAAGAAAAACAAAATCATTTGTGGAGACTTCAACATAGACTTTTTGAAACCCTCAAACTACAAAGATGAATTACTATATATGACAAAGAGTTCCAACTTAATCCCCACAGTAAATACACCATCAAGAATCACAAGGCATAGTAAAACTGCACCAGACCTAATTTTTATTGAAGAAACCTTTTCTCCATACAGCAGTGAAGCAGTTAAGATGGGATACAGTGATCATGAGGCTGTGTTGTTATCACTGGAATTTTGTTCAGAGAAAATATCTCTCATTAAAATAACTGAGTGCAGGGATTTCAGTGACAGCAATATAGCAAACTTTTGCAACATATTAAGCTGAGTAACATGGGATGAAGTGTTCAATGAAACAGATGTAAATAGAATGTTTGATAACTTTCATGGATCATATAAGTACTATTTTGACATAGTCTTCAGACTAAAGCAACGTAAACTGAAACCAACCAGAAACAAAAGTTGGATTACTAAGGGCATAAAAGTCTCCAGTGCAAGGAAAAGATTTCTACATTCACATAAAAACAAAATAATATATCAGTAGAAATGCAAAATTATATCAAAGAATACAGTAATATCTACCAAAAGTAATTAAAGAGTCAAAGAAAAGGGGAAATGATGAATATATCTGCAAATCAAAAAACAAAACATGGGCCACATCGAACATCATCAGATCTGAAACATACACAAAACCAGTGGCAAAAAATATTAACTTAAAGCTGGAAAACAAACAAGTATCTGATGCTACTTCTGTAGCAAAAATCATCAATGAGTCCTTTGCAAAGCTGCAAATGATCTTATCCAAAGCAACTTTCAGAATACCAATATGCACTACATTGACAACTGTAAACATCCCATGGGGTCTATGTACCTCAAGCAGGTCACACAGAGTGAGCTCATACTTGCAATGAGCTCATTAAAGAAACTTTCATGTGGTTTTGGTGAGGTTCCAGATTGTATTATAAACTAAACAAGGTATCATATTGTAGAACCTCTGAAGTGTATTGCTAATCACACCTTTTCCACAGGTACCTTTCCAAATCTTTAAAGATTGCAAAAGTAACCCCCTTGCACAAAAAGGGAGCCACAGACAAAGTTAACATTACAGACCTGTACCACAGCTTAGTGGCTTCTCAAAGATCTTTGAGAAGCTCTTTTATAATAAGTTGCTAGAGCTTGTTAACAAAAACGCATTGCTGTCAAATCATCACAATGGCTTCAGGCAATCTAGATCCACAACCACAGCAGTCTATGAATATTTGCTCTCCATTCTAAAAGCTGTTGATGAAAAGGAAATGGCTACTGGAATATTCTTGGACCTATCCAAAGCATTTGACATTTTACATCATGGTATCCTACTATGTAAGTTGGAAAGAAAGGGAATTAGAGGTATTCCAAATGAATGGATTAGATCATATCTTATTAGCTGGCAACAAAAAGTTGTTCTCAAAGAAGACACAATAACTGAAAACATTTCAAGATGAACAACATACACATCAGAAAAAACTACCATCAAATATGGTGTGTCACAAAGATCAACATTAGGTCCTATCCTCTTTTTTTTGTATATTGATGACCTGAATGACACTGACCATGCCAAACAGAAAACTTTATTTGCAGATGATTACAGGGTCGGACCAAAATGAGCTTCAATTAATTACAGATGCATCATTGCTGAAGCTAACAAACTGGTTTGAAAAAAATAATCTTATAATTAACACTGGGAAAACGGTGGCCATGAACTTTCATATATCCCACAACAAACAACAAAATAAACATGCATTGAAAATAAACAACTAAATTGTAAAATTAGTTGATGATGTTAAATTCCTAGGAATATATCTGCAGAGTGATCTCAAGTGGAATAAACACATTAAAGCTCTTACAATCAAGCTATCATCAATCTGTGGCATGCTATGGATACTAAGCACAAGCTGTAATAGAGAAATAGTAATACAGGCATATCACACACATTTCCAGTCAGCAATCCGATATGGAATAATATTTTGGGGGAATGCACCCGGTAGTCAATCTGTTTTCAAACCCCAGAAATGAGCTATCAGAATCATCTCCAACATAAAGAGGCAAGGTTCATGTCGCTTTCTTTTACCTACTCTAAAGATACTGAACCTTCCATGCCTAAATATATTTGAAACAATAGTCCTTGTCAGAGAATATTTAAGAACCTTCAATGCCTATCAGTTGAATAGCTCTGTGCACAACTACACAACAAGAAATGGCAATAACACTCATATCTCATATGCCAGAACATCAGCCTACCAGAAGAGTGTTCTTCATAGAGGCACACAATTGTGTAACCACCTTCCTAACAACATCAAGTTGGTAAAGCAAGACAGCTTGATAAAAAAAAAAAAAAAACCTGAAGTCATTTCTGATGGACCACTGTTTCTATTCTGTAAATGAATACCTCTCTGAATGAAACAGAATGTAATTTTAGAATGTTAATTTAATAAACAATTTATGACAATTATTTGTTTATTAAAGTGTACTAGTTGTACATGTAATTAATGTAGATATTTGTAGTCCACAGCATCTTTCTGTATCATTTAAAGACCTGTCCTATATCTGTACAAGATGTCACAAGACCAAAACTAAATAAATAAGTGATCCATTCTTTATAAAATTGTATAGTACACTGGTTTGCAAAAGAAAGGTAGCGGAAAAGTAGCTTTAGAAATTACAAAAATGCAGGATAGTAGAAAGCAGCAGCAGTCAGTACAATAATCCACCGGTTGTTGTATCCAAGAGAGACGGGGGTGGGTGTCAGGCTAGTGTTGGACTCTAGGTATTTAAATAACTTTTTTAGAATGAGAAAATGATCACTCAGGATACATGGAAGAGAAGTTGAATAAATTTGATAGTACTAGTTCTTTTACCAGTTGAGGCTGGACTTCAGAAGCTCATCAGATACACTTGGGCCTGAATCTGGATAATGCACTGAATTTATTTACAATGGCAAGTCATTACAATGCTATTTTGTACCTTTTGGTCTTGATGAATTTTTCTGTCACTAAGTTTATAAGAGCTGGACTTGGTCTTGGGGAGTGAGTTAATGTTGAAACTACTCATGTACATTGGTGATATTCTGATAACCAGTAAAACATGGGAAGAACATTTAGAAACATTGAGAAAAGTAGCAAACAAATTTAGTGAAGGGGGTATGACTTTGAAGTTGGAAAAATGTACATTTAATCTGGAACGATTGAATTTTTCTTGTTCACATTATAAGTGAGGAGGGGATTTTGCCTTATGATGATAAGCTTTTGACCACTGCAGAATTCCCAAAGCCAAAATGGAAAAAGGAACTAAAAACATTCTACGGTTATGTAACTTTTAAGAGGAAGTATGTCAAAATGCAAGCACATAATGCACCTTGCCAGTCAGTACTGTAGGCAAAATGACAAAGGTGGTGGTGTATGCATTTATCTAAATCCCAAGCTTAAATTTAAGTCAAGATTCGAGACTTAACCATTAATCATAGAAAAGGATTTTCCAGATCACCATCTGGAAATACTGAAGTCTTCCTTAAGAATTTGGAAGAAATGCTCAACATTTTCTCAAATGAGAACTCTACCATAATTCTTTGTGGTGACTTTAATATTAATCTATTTGTCCAGAGTTCAGTAAAAAACAAGTTTTTAGACATACTAAAAATCTTCAACATGTTCCCCCCACATATCAGCTCCCACTAGAACAACAGATTCCAGTGAAAGCCTAATAGATAACATCTTCTCAAATGTGGTCACACATGAAGTTGCAGTTACAAATGTAAATATAGGATTATCAGATCATAATGCAATAACCTTTAATCTCACTGCAACTCCCAAGGAAGAGGAAAATAAAAAAGAGTACAAACAATTTTTCTCTACTGATCAGAAAGCCTCCCCGGTGCGTCTGACAAACAGGTTTCAGGCATTGTCTCTGGCTGAGCCATATGCAGCTGCCTGCCCTGTTTCAGAGGATGATTCTCAGCCTTCAAGGTCCGGGCAATCACAGAGGGTGGGCTTATTGGTAGTTGGGAGCTCCAATGTTAGGCGCGTAATGGGGCCCCTTAGGGATATGGCGGCTAAGGAGGGGAAGAACTCCAGTGTGCACTCCATGTGGATTCCGGGTGGAGTCATTCCTGATGTGGAAAGGATCCTTCCGGATGCCATGAAGAGCACAGGGTGCAGCCAGCTGCAGGTGGTGGCACATGTCGGCACTAATGACGTGTGTCGCTTTGGATCTGAGGAAACTCTCTCTGGATTCCAGCGGCTATCTGATTTGGTGAAGGCTGCCGGTCTTGCTTACGAGATGAAGGCAGAGCTCACCATCTGCAGCATCGTTGACAGAACCGACTGCGGACCTTTGGTGCAGAGCCGGGTGGAGGGTCTGAATCAGAGGCTCAGATGGTTTTGCGACTGTGTTGGCTGCAGATTCCTTGACTTGCACCATAGGGTGGTGGGGTTTCGGGTTCCGCTGAATAGGTCAGGAGTTCACTACACTCAGCTGGCAGCTACACGGAAAGCGGAGGCTGTGCGGCATGGACTGGGCAGTTTTTTAGGATAGAAGGCCTCGGGAAAGTACGGGGTGGGCTGCAATCTCAAAGGGTGCATGGCAAATACAGGACGTGCTTGGATCAAGGAACAGTCGGAATTGTAGTTGTAAATTGTTGTAGTTGTGCTGGGAAAGTCCCTGAGCTTCAAGCGCTAATAGAAAGCGCAGAAGCTGAAATCGTTATAGGTACAGAGAGCTGGCTAAAGCCTGAAATAGGTTCTGCAGAAATTTTTACGATGTCTCAGATGGTGTTCAGGAAAGATAGATTAGGCAGAATTGGTGGTGGAGTATTTGTGTCTGTCAGTAGTGGTTTATCTTGTAGTGAAGTCGAAGTAGATACTCCTTGCGAATTGGTATGGGTGGAGGTTATACTTAACAGCCAAACTAAGTTAATAATTGGCTCCTTCTACCGACCCCCAGGCTCCGATGATATAGTTGCTGAACAGTTCAGAGAAAATTTGAGTCTCGTAACAAATAAATACCCCACTCATACGGTTATAGTTGGTGGGGACTTCAACCTTTCCTCGATATGTTGGCAAAAATACTTGTTCAAAACCAGTGGTAGGCAGAAAACATCTTCCAAGATTGTCCTAAATGCTTTCTCCGAAGATTATTTCGAGCAGTTAGTCCACGAACCCACGCGAATTGTAAATGGTTGCGAAAACACACTTGACCTCTTAGCCACAAACAATCCAGGGCTGATAGAGAGCATCATGACTGATACAGGGATTAGTGATCACACGGTCGTTGTAGCTAGGCTCAATACCATTTCTTCCAAATCCACCAGAAACAAACGCAAAATAATTTTATTTAAAAAAGCGGATAAAGTGTCACTAGAAGCCTTCCTAAGAGACAATCTCCATTCCTTCCAAACTGACTATGCAAATGTAGACGAGATGTGGCTTAAATTCAAAGCTATAGTAGCAACAGCAATTGAAAGATTCATACCTCATAAATTGGTAAGTGATGGAACTGATCCCCCGCGATACACAAAACAGGTCCGAACGCTGTTGCAGAGGCAATGGAAAAAGCATGCGAAGTTCAGAAGAACGCAAAATCTCAAAGATTGGCTAAAATTTACAGACGCGGGAAATTTGGCACGGACATCAATGCGAGATGCCTTTAATAGGTTCCACAACGAAACATTGTCTCGAAATTTGGTAGAAAATCCGAAGAAATTCTGGTCGTATGTAAAGTACACAAACGGCAATACGCAGTCAATACCTTCACTGCGAAGTGCCGATGGTACTGTTACCGTCGACTGTGCCGCTAAAGCGGAGTTATTGAACGCAGTTTTCCGAAATTCCTTCACCAGGGAAGACGAATGGAATATTCCAGAATCTGAAACACGAACAGCTGCTAGCATGAGTTTCTTAGAAGTAGATACCTTAGGGGTTGTGAAACAACTCAAATCGCTTGATACGGGCAAGTCTTCAGGTCCAGATTGTATACCGATTAGGTTCCTTTCAGATTTCGCTCATACAATAGCTCCCTACTTAGCAATCATATACAACCGCTCACTCACCAATAGATCTGTACCTACAGATTGGAAAATTGCGCAGGTCGCACCAGTGTTTAAGAAGGGTAGTAGGAGTAATCCATCGAACTACAGACCTATATCATTGACGTCGGTTTGCAGTAGGGTTTTGGAGCATATACTGTATTCAAACATTATGAATCACCTCGAAGGGAACGATCTATTGATACGTAACCAGTATGGTTTCAGAAAACATCGTTCTTGTGCAACGCAGCTAGCTCTTTATTCGCACAAAGTAATGGCCGCTATCGACAGGGGATCTCAAGTTGATTCCGTATTTCTAGATTTCCAGAAAGCTTTTGACACCGTTCCTCACAAGCGACTTCTAATCAAGCTGCGGGCCTATGGGGTATCGTCTCAGTTGTGCGACTGGATTCGTGATTTCCTGTCAGGAAGGTCACAGTTCGTAGTTATAGACGGCAAATCATCAAGTAAAACTGAAGTGATATCAGGTGTTGCCCAGGGAAGCGTCCTAGGACCTCTGCTGTTCTTGATCTATATAAATTACCTGGGTGACAATCTGAGTAGTTCTCTTAGGTTGTTCGCAGATGATGCTGTAATTTACCGTCTAGTAAGGTCATCCGAAGACCAGTATCAGTTGCAAAGCAATTTAGAAAAGATTGCTGTATGGTGTGGCAGGTGGCAGTTGACGCTAAATAACAAAAAGTGTGAGGTGATCCACATGAGTTCCAAAAGAAATCCGTTGGAATTCGATTACTCGATAAATAGTACAATTCTCAAGGCTGTCAATTCAACTAAGTACCTGGGTGTTAAAATTACGAACAACTTCAGTTGGAAAGACCACATAGATAATATTGTGGGGAAGGCGAGCCAAAGGTTGCGTTTCATTGGCAGGACACTTAGAAGATGCAACAAGTCCACTAAAGAGACAGCTTACACTACACTCGTTCGTCCTCTGTTAGAATATTGCTGCGCGATGTGGGATCCTTACCAGGTGGGACTGACGGAGGACACCGAAAGGGTGCAAAAAAGGGCAGCTTGTTTTGTATTATCACGTAATAGGGGAGAGAGTGTGTCAGATATGATACGCGAGTTGGGATGGGAGTCATTAAAGCAAAGACGTTTTTTGTCACGGCGAGATCTATTTACGAAATTTCAGTCACCAACTTTCTCTTCCGAATGCGAAAATATTTTGTTGAGAACAACCTACATAGGTAGGAATGATCATCAAAATAAGATAAGAGAAATCAGAGCTCGAACAGAAAGGTTTAGGTGTTCGTTTTTCCCGCGCGCTGTTCGGGAGTGGAATGGTAGAGAGATAGTATGATTGTGGTTTGATGAACCCTCTGCCAAGCACTTAAATGTGAATTGCAGAGTAGTCATGTAGATGTAGATGTAGATGAAAATTGTAATCAGTTCAAAAATAATTCAAAAAATGCTGTTTGGTCAGAGGTCTTGGCACAAACAAACACAAATGATGCTTACAATATATTTGCTTCCACTTTTATGACATACTTTGAAATGTGTTTCCCAAAAAAGCTTTTGAGTTATAGATCATCTGGATCCAAAGGGACCTGGATTACACCAGGAATTAAAAAGTGACACAATGAAATTACTAAGTTTAAAGTTAAAAACATGTCATGATCAGCAGTTTGTTGAGTATGTGAGGACATACAAAAAGACTTACCGCAAAGTAATAGCAAAAGCAAAATTATTAAGTAATGATAGATTAATAAGGCAGGCTAGTAACAAGTCCAGAATGATGTGGAAAATGCTAAAAAAAGAAACTGGGGGTCAAACTAAAGAACAGGAAATTAATCTTAAAAATAATGAAAATATCCCCATAGAAAAAGATGCCATGGCAAACTATGAAACAATTATTTTGTAAATATTCCCCTTACTTTAAGTAGTAAATTTAAGCAACAACCAACAGTGACGACTCCAATGGTGAATACCAGCATAATGGCAATCCCAACAGATGAGCATGTTAAATGCTTGAAATCCAAAATGTCCTCTGGGTTGGATGATGTACCTGTATCAATAATTAAGAAAATTGCTCCATGTGTTGTCAAACCTATAGTGCACATAGCAAACTTGATCCTTAGTGAAGGGATATTTCCGGATAAACTTAAAATCTCTAAAGTGATACCTCTATACAAAAATGGTGACAGACATAAAATAGAAAATTACCAACCTATATCTCTCCTCCCAGCCTTCTCCAAAGTACTTGAGGAATTAATGAAAATCAGGGTTACAAAATATCTAGAAGAACATAAACTAATAAATAACACTCAACATGGTTTTCGAGCAGGACACAGTACAGAAACAGCCATATTGGACTACACAACAGAAATAGTAAGAAATTTGGAGTCAAATAAACAGGTTGTTGGAATTAATCTAGATTTATCCAAAGCCTTTGATACTGTGAACCATGTAATATTACTAGGAAAACTCGAAGCAAGATGCATCAGGGGTACTGTTAAAAAATGGTTTGAATCTTATCTGCAAAACAGGTCACAAGTTGTTGAGCTGAGGTCATCCAACAATCTTCACAATTTTAAACTCATATCTGAACCAAAGTTGAAAGCATGGGAAAACTACAGCCGTAATTTTTCCTGAGGACATGAAGCTTTACTGTATGGTTAATGATGATGGTGTCCTCTTGGGTAAAATATTCCGGAGGTAACATAGTCCCCCATTCAGATCTCTGGTCAGGGACTACTCAAGAGGACGTCGTTATCAGGAGAAAGAAAACTGGCATTCTACAGATCGGAGCGTGGAATGTCAGATCAGTTAATCGGCAGGTAGGTTAGAAAATTTAAAAAGGGAAATGGATAGGTTAAATTTAGATATAGTGGGAATTAGTGAAGTTCGGTGGCAGGAGGAACAAGACTTTTGGTCAAGCAAATACAGGGTTATAAATACAAAGTCAAACAGCAGTAATGCAGGAGTAGGTTTAATAATGAATAAAAAAAATAGAAATGTGGGTAAGCTATTACAAACAGCATAGTGAACGTATTATTGTGGCCAAGATAGACACGAAGCCCACGCCTACTACAGTAGTACAAGTTTATATGCCAACCAACTCTGCAGATGACGAAGAAATTGAAGAAATGTATGATGAAATAAAAGAAATTATTCAGATAATGAAGAGAGATGAAAATTTAATAGTCATGGGTGACTGGAATTCGGTAGTAGGAAAAGGGAGAGAAGGAAACGTAGTAGGTGAATATGGACTGGGGGTAAGAAATGAAAGAGGAAGCCACCTCGTAGAATTTTGCACAGAGCACAACTTAATCATAGCTAACACTTGGTTCAAGAATCATAAAAGAAGGTTGTATACACGGAAGAAGCCTGGAGATACTAAAAGGTTTCAGATAGATTATAGAATGGTAAGACAGAGATTTAGGAACCAGGTTTTAAATTGTAAGACATTTCCAGGGGCAGATGTGGACTCTGACCACAATCTACTGGTTATGAACTGTAGATTAAAACTGAAGAAACTGCAAAAAGGTGGGAATTTAAAGAGATGGTACCTGGATAAACTGACTAAACCAGAGGTTGTACAGAGTTTCAGGTAGAGCATAAGGGAACAATTAACTGGAATGGGGGAAAGAAATACAGTAGAAGAAGAATGGGTAGCTCTGAGGGATGAAGTAGTGAAGGCAGCAGAGGATCAAGTAGGTAAAAAGACGAGGGCTAGTAGAAATCCTTGGGTAACAGAAGAAATATTGAATTTAATTGATGAAAAGAGAAAATATAAAAATGCAGTAAATGAAGCAGGCAAAAAGGAATACAAACGTCTCAAAAATGATATCGACAGGAAGTGCAAAATGGCTAAGCAGGTATGGCTAGAGGACAAATGTAAGGATGTAGAGGCTTATCTCACTAGGGGTAAGATATATACTGCCTACAGGAAAATTAAAGAGACCTTTGGAGAAAGGAGAACCCCTTGCATGAATATCAAGAGCTTTGATGGAAACCTAGTTCTAAGCAAAGAAGGGAAAGCAGAAAGGTGGAAGGAGTATATAGAGGGTCTATACAAGGGCGATGTACTTGAGGACAATATTATGGAAATGGAAGAGGATGTAGATGAAGATGAAATGGGAGATATGATATTGCGTGAAGAGTTTGACAGAGCACTGAAAGACCTGAGTCCAAACAACGCCCCCAGAGTAGACGACATTCCATTGAAACTACTGACAGCCTTGGGAGAGCCATTCCTGACAAAACTCTACCATCTGGTGAGCAAGATGTATGAAACAGGCGAAATTCCCTCAGACTTAAAGAAGAATATAATAATTTCAATCCCAAAGAAAGCAGATGTTGACAGATGTGAAAATTACCAAACTATCAGTTGAATAAGTCACAGCTGCAAAATACTGACACGAATTCTTTACAGATGAATGGAAAAACTGGTAGAAGCCGACCTCGGGGAAGATCAGTTTGGATACCATAGAAATGTTGGAACACTTGAGGCAATACTGACCCTATGATTTACCTTAGAAGAAAGATTAAGGAAAGGCAAACCTACGTTTCTAGCATTTGTAGACTTAGAGAAAGCTTTTGACAATGTTGACTGGAATACTCTCTTTCAAATTCTGAAGGTGGCAGGGGTGAAATACAGAGAGCGAAAGGCTATTTACAATTTATACAGAAAGCAGATGGCAGTTATAAGAGTCGAGGGGTATGAAAGGGAAGCAGTGGTTGGGAAGGGAGTGAGACAGGGTTGTAGCCTATCCCCCATGTTATTCAATCTGTATATTGAGCAAGCAATAAAGGAAACAAAAGAAAAGTTCGGAGCAGGTATAAAGTCCATGGAGAAGAAATAAAAACTTTGAGGTTCGCCGATGACATTGTAATTCTGTCAGAGACAGCAAAGGACTTGGAAGAGCAGTTGAACAGAGTGGATAGCATCTTGAAAGGAGGATATAAGATGAACATCAACAAAAGCAAAACGAGGATAATGGAATGTAGTCGAACTAAGTCGGGAGATGCTGAGGGTATTAGATTAGGAAATGAGACACTTAAAGTAGTAAAGGAGTTTTGCTATTTGGGGAGAAAAATAACTGATGATGGTCGAAGTAGAGAGGATATAAAATGTAGACTGGCAATAGCAAGGAAAGCGTTGCTGAAGAAGAGAAATTTGTTAACATCGAATATAGATTTAAGTGTCAGGAAGTCATTTCTGAAAGTATCTGTATGGAGTGTAGCCATGTATGGAAGTGAAACATGGACGATAAATAGTTTGGTCAAGAAGAGAATAGAAGCTTTCGAAATGTGGTGCTACAGAAGAATGCTGGAGATTAGATGGGTAGATCACATAACTAATGAGGAGGTATTGAACAGAATTGGGGAGAAGAGGAGCTTGTGGCACAACTTGACTAGAAGAGGGATCGATTGGTAGGACATGTTCTGAGGCATCAAGGGATCACCAATTTAGCATTTGAGGTCAGCGTGGGGGGTAAAACTCGTAGAGGCAGACCAAGGGATGAATACACCAAGCAGATTCAAAAGGATGTAGGTTGCAGTAGGTACTGGGAGATGAAGAAGCTTGCACAGGATAGAGTAGCATGGAGAGCTGCATCAAACCAGTCTCAGGACTGAAGACCACAACAACAACAACATCTGAACCAAAACAAATTGAAATATGTGTTCCACAGGGCAGCATTCTGGGCCCATTGTTATTTCTAATTTATATCAATGAAATACAAGCTCCAGACAGCTCAGCCAAAATTCTATTATTTGCAGATGACACAAGTATCATAATCAGTGATATAAAAGAATCATTGTGTACTACAGCAGAAAAAAATGTTCTCATACATACAATCATGGTTTTATTCAAATAAGCTGACATCAAATACAAAGAAAACAAGCTTTATACAGTATGGAAGCAAGTGTGACGGGTAAAATATATGCCTTATGCTGGATAGCAAACAAATAGAAAAAGTTTGCACCACAAAGTTTCTGAGAATGCGAATTTACCAAGATTGAAACTGGAATGAACACAGTGTATATCTTACTCAGAAACTTAGCTCATCATGTGTTGCCTTAAGAATAATATCCAAGGTATGCAGCAAAGAATGTATTAGAGCAGTGTACTTTAGTTATTTCCAATCAGTTGCAAGCTATGGCATAAGTTTTTGGGGAAAAACCAGGTCAAGACTAAATGACATTTTTATTATGCAAAAAAGAGCTATTCTTATCATGACACACAGCCCACCTATGACTCACTGTAGACCCTAATTCAGACAACTAAAGATACTGAAAATACCATCGATATATATTTTTAAATGCCTGGAAATGATCAGTAAAAATAACTGCAATCTCCAAACCAACTCAAGCTACCATGATCACAATACAAGGCATTGTAAAGACTTCCACATTCCCTATGTAGCAAAAACTAGAAGTCAGAAACATGTTAACCACTTTGGAATAAAGCTTTTAAATGCACTTCCATCTCAAATTAAAGAATTGAAAGGCAAAAATAATTTCAAGCGTGAAGTAAAAAAATACTTGATGGAAAAATGCTACTACAGTGTAAATGAATACCTGTCTCAGACTGTGGATTGAAACCTGTACTTATTTTTTAATAATTCAAACTAATTTAATTATGTTTTCAACTTCGTAAGTATGGTACATATGAAAAATCTGTTAAATATCCGTAATACGTTTTGTGTATAAGGTGTAGTTCATGATCTATAATTGTTTATCATGAGCACGTACTTTTGTTTTTGTGTAATAAATTCTTGTACACTAATTATGTACTATGTGTATGTAATTTGTTTTGCTGTTTGTATATGTTTGTCCATTTATTATAAGTATGTGTTGTTATGTGTTACTTGTAATCAAATGACAAATCCTATATCACATGTGTGATCTATTGGATGCTACATAAATAAATAAATTGTTTACATAACTTGTTACAGAGTGATACTATTTGGGAGAGGCCTAATGATTATCAAGCAACTTTTGATGAAATTAAACACCAGTTATGCAACACGGAGATATTACACATACCAGATTTGTCTTTACCATTTTATTTCATGATGAATAGCAGTGATTACAGGTTGGGAGTTCATTTATTTCAAGAGAAGTTACTGAACACCACTTTATAAGTTTCGCTAGCAGAACCTCACAAAAACATGAAAGAAATTACATCATAACAGAAAAGAAATTATTAGCTGCTGTATTGCTACTCAAGAAATTTAGAAATTATTTAGTTTGGCACAAAGTAATTGCATACACAGACCACAAAGCCTCATGTTACATTCACGATGCAAATCATAACCTAGTAGAATTATGAGATGGGCTGCATATCTAGAACAGTTTCATTACACAGTTCTTAGTAGCATACCAACCGAGAATAGAATGTAATTGCAGACACATTATCTAGACTACCAACCAGGGTGGAAATGGTATGGCAATGAAGAAAGCAATATAAATTGCAGAATTATGTATCTTCAAGGTATTAAGGGAGAAGAAGAGATTACTAAAATTTGTGAACATCTAAGGAGAAATCAGAATCATGATGATGAATGCAAGCTGATAAAAAGTTATTTAGGTAAAAGGGGTTATGATAAAGTCAAATGGTACAATCTGGTATATAAAAGATTTTTGTTTAGAAGACACAATGTAGATTCAAAAACTGGTAGCTGGAAAATAAGCTAGTCAGAACAACACAATGACAACATTATTAAACACATATGCCACAGTTTTGGTCACTTTGGCACTATGGAAAGTGTTCAGAAAATCCAGGAAAATGTATGTTTTAACAACACTAGTAGGAGAGTAAGGATGTGCTTAGTTTCTTGTGACATACTTCAAAGGCTACAAATCAAAAACATAGAAGTTTAATGTAAAACATCATACCAAAGAAGCGACAACTCATTGGAGTGGATTTATTTGGGCAACTGCCTAATTCAGAAGAAGGTTATACTTTTATTTGTAATAGTACGTATGTTTCAAAATTAATTAAAGCTTAAGGCAACTGGTAAGAAGATTATTCATAATATTACAAAAGCTATTTTGCCAGATAATGGAAGCCAGTTCACATTGATGGTTTCAAAAGAACATAAACCACATACCAATCAGTGATTATTCACCTTCATGTAATCCAACAGAAAGATATATGAGGGAAGTTGACACTTAAGTAGGACATATTGTAGCAAAGATCACATTAATGGGCCTTCTAACATCAGTCAGTTTGAAGTCATTTTGAACAGTTTACAACATTCTACAGCAGTATTTTCACCCTGTGAAGCGCACTTAGGTAAGAAACCTGCTAATTTATTAAACAAACTGATTTATTTATTCTGTTTGTACAGAGTTGTCTGTAGATGAGTGAGAAGAGGTGGTTAGAAAAATGTGTGATTATGTCACAGTAACAGAAAACAGAGACATGATATAAAATTGAAAGCTACACAATTTAGAGCAGGAAATTGGGTAATGCAAAGAGTTCTGAGAAATCTAAAGCCATAAAAAAAGATGTTAAATTTTTTTTTGACATTTGTGTAGGACCTTTTGAAGTTTTAAGGAGTGCCATATTCTAATATGTACAGACTTATTTATCCCAAGTCTAGGAAACTGTTTGGACTCAGAAATATCACACAACTGAAACCATACAATCAGTAATGTGTTTGAAAACTGAAATTTATCCCTCATGGGGATACGCACCCTTTGTGTATTATGCATGTGGCTTACTTAGGACAACAACCATGTGACATTTGTTTCTTCAGCTACACTTTACTATGTCACATCCATGCACACATCCTCAGATACAATACAAACCTACTACTTAAACATGTACCTACAATTACGTACATTTATACTGGAATGTAACAATGTCATGAAAAGGAACATTGCTAATCATAATATAGCTGATATACTGAGTCGCAGATAGTAACAACAAAATGACTGTCCCAAATAAAGCTTTTAGCTAGTTTCCTTATTCCTAGGCAGAACCCAGTCCTACATCTGTTCCTGCATTATTGCTTGGCTCACGTAATCCCCCCAAATGGCCTTATCATCAAATTACCCATCTCTGGCTGCCACCCCTCCTTCCACAATGACCTTCACCTGTTCAAATTCTGCCAACTCTTAGCCCTCACCAACATAGTCCTGTAAAACTATATCAACCAAGCCCAAACCTTCTTGCAGTACCTTCTCTCCATCCACAAAATTCTCCTGCTATGTAATCCGAAATTCCTGTAACCCGTAACATGCCCTGAAACTCTTGTCCTGCAAGAACTAGAGCAACATGCACAATGCCACCTCAAAAAGCTCTCCACCTTGCTCATTTTCTACTCCTGCCTTGGAATACCACTGTCCAACACCTCTACAACAGCTTCCAAACCTCCTCCACATCCCCTCATAGCTGACAACAAACCCTCTCTCACAGACCTACTACATTTACCCCAACCTCCAAAACTGCCTCCCACCATCACACAGAATTCAGACCCTAAACAGATGAGAAACACAGTCGTGAACCTTTCCTCCAGAAGCCTAGGACCCACAGAAATAACAGTACTTCCCAAAGGCCTCACCTTTTGCCCCACTCCCAAATTCAGTCATGGAAGACTTGTTAAATACCTTCTCTCCTTTTCCCAGTCCCTACAGTGGAAACACTTTTTTGCCACCAACCCTACCAATCAGACTCAACCAAAGACCAACACTGAACCCTGCCTAACTCAGTTCGCTCCTCCATCCAACCATTATCCACCCCCACTGGCCCAAATCAGCCCCTGTTAACTTTTCACAGTTTCTTAACCTCAAACCCTGCCTCACCACCATTCTCCAAATCCCTCAACATGCAAGCTAACCTTTCATCCACAGAAAGACCCACAGTCAACCATCTAAAAACTGATCCTTACCTTATAGTCCTACCTGTGGATAGAGGCTCCACCACTGTTGTTTTGAACTGTCAGTTGTCAGATACATCCACCTACAAAGCATGCCACAGTGACCACATTCCAGAAATACCAGGATCTCCAGTCACTCCTCAAATCCTTAGGCCCATCTCAGAACCTCTCCCTGGAGTCCATCTCTCTGCTCACTCATACCTCTCCCCACACTCCTACCTTTACATGCTTCCACAAATCCAACCAGTCAGGATGCCCCATTATGGCCGATTACTGTGCCTCCAGTGAGAGAATCTCTGCCCTTGTAGACCAACAGCTTCAACCTATTACCCAGAACCCATCCTCCTATATAAAAGATACCAACCATTTCCTCCACCAACTCTCCACAGTTCCTGTCCCTTTACCACACGGTACCCTTCTCACTACTATTGATGCCATCTCCCTTTACACTAACATCTGTAATACCCATGGCCTTACCACTATTGAACACTACCTTTCCCAACACCCAACAAATTCCAAACCAACAACAGCCTTCCTAGTCACCACGACCAACTAAATCCTCACCCACAATTACTTCTCCTTTGAAGGCATTACCTACAAACAAATCCAGGCTATGGCTATGGGCACCCTCATGGCACACTCCTATGCCAACCTATTCATGGGCCATCTAGAAGAATCCTTCATAAACACCCAGGATATTAAACCCATCACCTGGTTCAGTTTCACTGATGACATCTTTGTGGTCTGGATTGAGGGTAACAACACATTCCTCCATAACCTCAACAACTTCTCCCCTATTTGCTTCACCTGGTCCTCCTCAACCCAACAAGCTACCTTCCTTGCTGTTGGCCTCTATCTCAAATATGGGTACATCAGTACCTCAGTCCATATCAAACCTACTAACCACCAACAATACCTCCACTTTGAGAGCTGCCATCCATTCCAAACCAAGAAGTCCCTTCCATACAGCCTAACCATCCATGGTCATCACATCTGTAGTGACAAGCAGTCCCTCTCAAAATATATCAAGAGTCTCACTGAAGCCTTCACAAACTGTAATTATCCTCCCAACCTCGTACAAAAACAAATCTCCCATGGATTATTTTTCCAGTCTCCTGCCACCTTCTAAAGTCTCACCATCTGGCCACAGAGGTGCATTCCACGTGTAACTCAGTACCACCCAGGACTGGAGCAACTGTATTACATTCTCCGCCAGGGTTTCAACTACCTCTCGTCATGAACTGAAATGAGAAATGTCCTGTCCAGTATCGCTAACACCCCTCCCACAGTGGTATTCTGCTGTCCACTAAACCTACACAATATACTCATGCATCCCTATACAGCCCCTGCTCCCAACTCCTTACCTCATGGCTCATACCCCTGTAATAGACCTAGATGCAAGACCTCTCCCATACATCCTCCTGCCAGCACCTACTCCAGTCCGGTCCCATACATCACCTATCCTATCTCCTGCCATCACCTACATCAGTCCGGTCCCATACATCACCTATCCTATCAAAGTCTGGGCTACCTGTGAAACCAGTCACGTGATCTACTAACTAAGCTGCAGCCACTGTGCTGCATTCTATGTGGGCATGGTAACCAATAAGCTGTCTGTTTGCATGAAACAAACTGTGGCCAAGAAACAAGTGGACCACCCTGATGCTGAGCATGCTGCCAAACATGACATCCTCCATTTCAATGACTGATTCACAGCCTGTGCCATTGCATCCTTCCCACCAACACCAGCTTTTCTTAAATGCACAGGTGGGAACATTCCCTGGAATATATCCTACATTCCCATAACCCTCCTGGCCTCAACCTTCATTAGTCATTGTCCTCCCCCATCTAGCCCCTTGCCTGTTCCCATTCCAGCACTACACATCCCTCATTCCACCTTCGCACCCAGTCATTTTACTTCTGTCCTTTTCCGCTACACCCCCCCCCCCCTTTCCCCACCTCCTCCCTGCCCTCTGTCTAACATACCAACTGCACTTAGCTGCCCTATCCTCTCTCTACCTCATCCTTGCAACCTCTCCAGCAGCACATCACTGTCTGCCACCCCTACCCTACTATCCCTTCCCCACCATGCCCCAGCCTCCTCCTTACCCACATCCAGTCATCACTCCCATCATGTACTGGTGCTGTTGCTCACACTGTAACTTCAGTTGCCTGAGACTGCAGTCATGTGTGTGTGAGTTGTATTTGCATGAGCATGTGTATGTGTGTCTTGTCTATTTCTGACAAGGGTCTTACTGGCTGAAAGCTTTATTTGTGACAGTCTTTTTTCTTTGCTTATCTGTGATTGTATGATGAGTAGCAACTTTCCTTTTCATAATATTTTTACATCCCATCCTGGATTTTCTATTGTTTGATTTATACTGGAATGATTTGGTAATTTATCTATTTGACCTTGGAGAAGTTTTGCATCTATTGATTTGAGATTTGTATTGTATATAAAGGTTACTGCTAAAATGGGCTCTATTTGTGGTGAAACAGTGTTAAGTTCAGATACCATTAACACAATGAATGTGTTATACACTACTGTTATGTTCTTTATAAGGATATGATATCTATTATAGTCCATTAGTAGAAAAATATGTCTTATGAAGGATTATCCAGATTTAGCATTGGGAAGTTGGCATGCAAGACCCAGTATGAAAATAATGCAACCTTTTGAGTTTATTTAATAAAGTATTTATACTATGAAACTGAAGTTGTACAAGAGATATACTTATACTTACTTGTTTTCATTATACTTTTCAATGTCCTAGCTGAATTTATGTATGGAAACTACACATCTGAGCTAATTTTGTGAATACTTCTGATAAAACGTTTGATTTGGTTGAACATTATGCTGAGTGTCAGGAAAACTATTTGAAGCTATTTATGTATTATATGATCTGTACTGTTACTACCACATACAGCTTGTGCTTCATTTATGTAAATATTACCTATTCTGTTCTATAACAGATGACTATTTAATGAGTTTATATGGTAAATATGAGGAATTTGTCACATATTATGCACATTTGTAGACATTGCTTTAATTAGCTCTACAACACACAGAAGTTGAACAGTCCACCACTTAAATTTATTTTGTAATATTCTATCAAGAATTACAGAATTGGAAAAGTTATCTAAACTTACTGCAAATTGCAAATATGACTGTGACCTACGCCATTGCCCTATTGAGATTATCAATATTATCAAGAGTTTCATTGCAGAGTTGATACATAAATTTTTTCTATACTTAGTCTGATTATTCATACCATGGCACCAGAATTGAAACACTATTATTATGTGTTAAGATTGAAGATCACACAAGCTGTGTAAGTTGTAATATACTACATTATTCATGAACTACTGGTCATGCATTCCGTTAGAAAAGGGAAACATTGTTTGCAGCAGAATTATTTGTGTTTTGCACTTGTGTGTGTAATCACAAACTATAAATGTATATGTAACAGAATGCATGACCAGTAGTTCATGAATAATGCAGTATATTACAACTTACACATCTTGTGTGGTTTCAATGTTAACACATAATAACAGTGTTTCAATTCTGGTGCCATGGTATGAATAAAAAATTAGTGTATCAACTCTGCAATGAAACTCTTCATGATAGCGATAATCTCATTAGGGTGATGGCATATATATACAGACACACACATGCAAAAGATATCCCAATTTGCAACTTCCCACTTCTTATCTTGTTTGAATATGTCTTTATTCTCACAAATGTGACAAAAGTAATTAAAATGAAATTTTTCAGAAAAATATTGCTTGAACAGTATTACAGGACTAAATCAGGTGCCACAGTATCACACAGATATTTAATAATCTTAAATAAAATAGTACATTGTTAAAAGCATGTAATACTGATTGTAAACTTTCATTTGTAATTTGCTTTATATATTTGTTTGTGGATAAATGTATTCACAAAGAGCCTTGTCAACAGTAGTAGTTGGACAAACTTGTTCTGGGGGGTATTGTTACAGAACACCCTCCAAAGAGCCATTTAAGCTTCAGATGCATGTATAAAATATTGTCAAACATTTGATGTTACAATTTGATACCAATTACTATGTGAATAACACGGCAGTTTTTATTTATTTATTTATTTAGCATCTAATAGATCACACAAAGGAAGTTCTGGTTAGTTGCCAAACAAAAAGCTCATCATGTTCTGTACCTGGTGGAAGGACCTGTTTTATTACTCATTTTGGTATTTCTACTCAATGAGTTTTCAAAGTGAACATTATAATTTAGCAGTTTTAAGTATTTATATTTCTCACAGTCCTTCAGGAGCATATTACTGTAGTGTTACTGTATATTGATTTATCCCTTTTGAAATTTAAATGAACTTTCAAGTTTTATTATGTGTCTGCTGTTTGTCAATTTTATTAATTGTCTGCAGTGTAATGTTGGGTCTAATCTGCTTCCAAATTTTAATACTTTTGATATGAACTATTTCAGTGTTCCAGCAGTTTCAAATACCTATCTGTAAGAAATGTTAAAACATAGCAATTGTAAACAAATTAAACAATACATCAGTAATATGAATTTGTGGAATGTCTGACAGAAACAAATACTGTAATCTTGCACAGGATCATCATAGTTGTTTGAATGCCTCTGTCTTTAAATATTCTGCCATTTCAGTTCCTTCAGTATCTCTGTGACACTGTCTCATGAATCACACAAACCTGTGAACATTCATGCTGCCCTTCTCTGTATACGTCCAATATCCCCTGTTAGTCCTATTTAGCACAGGTCCCACAAACTAGAGCAGTATTCTAGAACCATTCACATAGGTGATTTGTAAACAATCTCCTGTGTAGACTAACTGCACTTCCCCAGTATTCTACCAATAAACTGAAGTCTACTATCTGCTTTACTCACAACAGAGCCTGTGTGATCATTCAATTTCATATCCCTACAAAGTGTCAAATCTAAAATTTGTATGAGTTAGTCGATTCCAACAGTGACTCATTGATACTATAGTCATAGGATACTACATCTGCTCATCTTGTGAAGTGCAAAATCTTACCTTTCTGAACATTTAAAGCAAGTTGCCAATCTTTTGCACCACTTTGAAATTGCACCACTTTGAAATTTGATCAAGATCTGACTGAATATTTATGCAGCTTCCTTCAGAGGGTATTCATTGAAGCTAACTGCCACATTTGCAAAAAGTCAATGTTACTATTAATATTGTCTGTGAGGTCATTAATACACAACATGAACAGCAAGGGTTCCTACACACTTTCCTGGGGAAGACCTGAAGTTACTTATGCATCTGACAATGACTCATCAATATAACATGCTGCATCCTCCTACCACAAAGTCTTCAGTACAGTCCCAAATTTCACTTTATACTGCATATGACCATACTTATGACAGTAAGTGTAGGTGTGTTACTGAGTCAAATGCTATTCAGGAAACCTGAAGTATTACTTCTACCTGACTGCCTTGATCAAAAGCTAATAGAATGTTGTGAGAAAAGTGTGAGTTGAGTTTCACATGATCAATGTTTTCAGAATTCATGCTGGTTGGCATTGAGGAGGTCATGCTGTTCGAGATACCTCATTATGTTTGAGCTCAGAATATTTCCTAAGATTCTACAACAAATCGATGTCAAGGATATTGGACGGTAGTTTGTGGATCACTTCTACTATCTCTCTTTTAGATGGGTGTGACCTCAGCTTTTTACCTAGAACAGTCAACTTTAAACTTCACCAAAAGGGTGTTTGATTAGAGCAGTTGAATGTATTAGGCTGTTCACAACAAAAAAAACACAGGAAGAAAAATAGTCAATGGTGTGTTCAGTTTTGTTTTGTTCAAGGGGTACAGTCTCCACAGGAAGCACTAACTCAGTGGGACAGAGCCAAAGTTGAACCAAGCATTATTGACCATGATGAATACCACTACTCCCATATCTTCTAAATACGATCTTAGAAGCAATTGCTCTCACAGCATACATACAATACTGGAGGTTATCAACAATCTCATCACACGCATCTATAAAACATTTCTCTTTTGTGGAGATTTCAGTGCACAGATGTCAAGGAACTTTACTACCACATGCCTGTGGATTTCAACTGTTGATGGCTTCATGTTGTCATAAGAAGTAGATTTTCTACGCAAATGGTGGAGAAGACATTTCAGCATTGCTATAACATCAGTTCCTACCACTGATTTCCTAATACCCTTTTCTGGCCTTGTAGACATTGGTCAATAGGAAGAGCTCAATTATTTGCATTCCAGAGGCCAGTTCCCAGTCTGAGAACACCTAGCAGATCGCAAAGCATGTGAAAGGAAGCCACTAAAAAGGATGCACAGTAATGTTATCTGATCTCTGTATGGTCTAGCGATAGTGTTTGATCATCAAGACAATAATCAGAAAAGCTGTTACAGAAATGAACAATAGGATGTATACATGGGATGGTCTATAGAGATTCATGCCATGAAGTGTTTGTACAGCACAAATATTTGACCACATGTTTAAATTACTTACATTTTTGTGACAATGAAAACAATCAATTTTTGACAAAATAATCTAATTGTATAGATAAAAAATCTACTCTCCAAGCAGTGGCAGAACATACACATAAAAGAGGATTGTAATTAGGCAAGCTTTCAGAGTCAGTGGCTCCTTCTTCAGGCAGAAGGGTTGAAGGGGAAGGAAGAGGGATGAAGGAAAAGGACTAGAGAGGTCTATTAAAAGGTGCAGATTTTGGGAAAGTCACCCGGAACAGTGGGTCAGGGGAGACTTACCATACGGGATGAGGAAGAAAAACTGATTGTTAGTGACTGCATCAGAAGAGCTTTTAAAATCTGAGAGTTTAAAGGTGGAAAACAGGATACGACAGAGATTAGTGTTTAAACATCATTCGTGAGTTAATAAGAGTGAAAAGCTAAGTGCATTGCACGTAACAGATGTGGAAGGGGGACATTGAAAAAGAGATGGGTAAGATAATGAACGATGTAGAAAACTAAAATGTGGTGAAGAAAAGAATGGTTACTGTGAAGAAATGCTGAGACAGAAGAAATTAATGTAAATTAATGCCAGATGGGTGATGAGAACCAAGGACATGTTTTTTATTTTTATTTATTTATTTATTTTCTTTAATTCCCATGTCTTCTAACTCTGCAAACTGTCCTCTCTTGCCATGATGAATCCCATCTCATTTTACATCCATTCTTTTTGAAAATGTGCCTTTGCACTATCAAAACTAAAGTCCCACATTCTGTTTCTTGAAACCTGCTTGCCCTTGGAGTTACTCCAAAAGGCCTAACACTGAATGTCCCTGTTTCTGGATGTAATCCTACTCTACACCAGGCTCTTTACAGTTTCAAATACAGCAATCTCTTGGACTTACCCATCTAATCTGTAACCTACATGCCTTAGCAGCCAATTTCCACTTCCCCAGGCTTCTCTTCTTCTGCAAAATCCTACAGCTATCTGCCCCTCCTGTTTCCTTGGATGGTATCATCCACCAAGCCAACTTCAAACTGCAACAACATGCCAGACTTCACCTCAAAAAGCTATCCCATCCTCCTCTAAACTACCTGAACAGTGGTGTTTCCCATCCTGTCCCTCTGCAGCCCCCAGAACAGCCACACAATCGAACATCACTACTCTCCTACAATACGAGCTTGGTTAACCACCTTAACATCCCACAGCCTTCACCACTGCCTCCCAGATCAAGAATAAACTATAATCACAAGAGCCGGACGGAGTGGCCGAGCGGTTCTAGGTGCTTCAGTCTGGAACCGCGCAACCGCTACGGTCGCAGGTTCGAATCCTGCCTCGAGCATGGATGTGTGTGTCGTCCTTAGGTTGGTTAGGTTTAAGTAGGTCTAAGTTCTAGGGGACTGATGACCTCAGATGTTAAGTCCCATAGTGCTCAGAGCCATTTGAACCAGCCATATAATCACAAGAACCATTCATGACAGTACAATGTTTTTAACCTCTCATCTAAAGCACTCTCCCCTCCTGAATTATCTGTATTATCTAAGGGTCTCACTTTCAACCCTAAACCGGCATTTTATCAGGCTGCTTTGGTGAAGGACCTATTTTCCTTCACCCATAATATCAACTGGAAATGTCACTTTGCAACCCAATCCCAAAACCTTTTCAACAGCAAACTTGACATTGAACACTGCTTTGAACAGTTCAGACCATGATCCCAACTTGATCCCCAACCACTACCTCAAAATCATCCCTTTCATGCCTTCCAAGAATTCTTGACTTGCAGCATTACTTCACAACCCTGCCCAGGTCCCTACAACATGATCCTGACCTGTCCTCTGCAGAACACCAGGCTCTATGTTTGCCAAAAGCTGGTCACCCCATCATTATCCTCTCAGCAGACAAAGGATCTACCACTGTAGTACTTGACTGAAAGGAGTACATTAGTGAAGGTCTATGCCAGCCATCTGACACCTATACATACAGTGTCTGCCATCAACATCCCATTCCTGTGATTCAAACTGACCTGCAGTCCCTGCTTAAAACCTCAGGTCCCTCACAAAGACTTACACCTCAATCCATAGAACTTCTGACTCCACCCAAACCACACACCTCCACCTTCTACCTTCTTTCTAAGATCCACAAACCCAATCATCCTGGCCATCTTACAGTTGCTGGCTTCAAACTACCCACTCAACATGTATCTGCCTTAGTTGATTAGCAACTGCAACCTTGCTTGTCACCATTGATGCCACCTCCCTCTATACCAACATCCTCCATGTAGATGGTTTGTCTGCTGCTGAACTTTTCCTCAGTCAGTGCCTACCTGATTCCAAACCTGTGACATCCTTCCTATTCACCTTAATCAATTTTATACTTACCAACAACTGCTTCACCTCTGAAGGACAGACTTACAAACAGATCAGGGGTTTTGCCATGGGAACTAGGATGGCTTCTTCCTATGCCAACCTTTTAATGGGTTGCTTGAAGGGGGCTTTCCTGGGATCCATAAGTCTTTAGCCCTTTCTTTGGTTTAGATATAGGTATGACATATTTACCATATGGACTCATGGTAAGACTGACCTGTTAAAATTCTTGGGATCTCTGAATACATTCTCCCAATTAAATTTCACATGTTCCTATACTGAATCCCATGCCATTTTCCTCGATTTTGATCTCATCCTCACTGAAGGCCAGCCACATACTTCCGTCCACATTAAACCTACCAACAAACAACAATACTTACATTCTGACAGCTGCCATCCTTTCCATGTCAAAAGTTCCCTCACATAAAACCTTGGCATTCAAGGAAGATGTATTTGTTCAGATTCAGACTGTTTACAGCAATACACCACCATTCTTGCCTCAGCCTTCGCTGCACGTAATTACCCCACCAACCTAGATCAAAAGCAGATTTCCTGGGCCACCATACCCAATCCCAGTGCTGCTGATCCCTCCAAAAAACAAATTCAGAGCATACCACTTGTCACTCAATATTATTCTAGTCTGGAACGTATTAATCAGCTGCTTTAACAGGGCTATTATTTCCTAAAATCATGCCCTGAAATGAGATCCATTCTCTCTGAAATCTTGCCCACCACATCTAGAATAGCTTTTCTTCGCCCTCCCAATCTCTGCAACATTCTTCTCAGACCCTATGCTCCTTCTGCACCCATCTTCCTACCCTATGGCTCCTACCCCTATGACCACCCCCACTGCAAAATTTGCCCTGAGCACCCGCCTACCACCACCTATAACAGCTCTGAAACTGGCGAACAATATACTATCAAAGGGAGAGCCACCTGTGAAACAACACATGACATATGCCAGCTGTTATGTAAACACTGTTCGGCCTTTTACATTGGCATGACTACTGCCTAATTTTCAATTAGGATTAATGGGCATAGGCAGAGGGTGTATACTGGCAACACACAATATTCTACTGCAGAGCATGCTCTACAACATGATAATCATGATATCGGTGCCTGTTTCACCACACACACCATATGAGTTCTTCCCTCAGACGTTAGTCTCCCAGAAGTCTGCAAATGGGAACTAGTGCTACAACATGTCCTTGGTTGTCACTACCCATCTGGCCTTAATTCATGTTAATTTCTTCCATCTCAGAATTTCTTCACAGTTACTACTCTTTTCTTCACTCCATTTTAGTTTTCTACATCTTTCATTGTCTTACCTGTCTATTTTTCACCACTCTCCTCCCGCCTCTGTTGCATTCAATGCACTTAGCTTTTCACTCTTATTAACTCATGCGTGATGTTTAAGCAGTAATCTCTGTCTTGCACATTATACTGTCTTCCAACTTTAAGCTCTCATCTTTTCAAATATCATCTTTCCTTCTCATTCCATGCGTTAAGTCTCCCCTAACCCACTGTTCCGGGTGATGTTTCTGAAATCTACGCCTTCTCCCAGACCTGTCCAGTCCTTTTTCTTCACCCTTGTTCCTTCCCCATCAACCCTTCTGCCTGAAGAAGGAGTCACTGGCTCCAAAAGCTTGCCTCTTTTATGTGTGTATTCTGCTGCTGCTTGATGTGTAGATTTTTTTATCTATGCAATTAAATTACATTTTTATAAGTCAACCATCTGAAGTTATCAAGTGCAGTGATGTACATGAGCACAACAGCAGACCAAAATATAACTACTTTCAGAAAAGAACAAAATTAAACAGGAGCCCATACATCAGAGGTTTGATTTGGTTTAACAAGATACCAAACGCTTTAATATTATATGAGTTAACTGATTTTTACAATAAATTAAAATCAATTCTAATAAAAATATGTTTATATACAGTCACGGAAGTGTAAGACACTGCTTGCAAGAGCACCCTATGATAGTTTGTTGGGGGGGAGAGGGGGAACAGCTTAGACCTGGGGGTATGGTGCATTTTTAATGTTTTGGGAGATGAATGGCGACTCATAAGTAACCATAAAAATTTTCAGATGTGACCATGTTAAAAAACTGTGTTTCCTTGAAAGAAAAAAACCTGAATACACAATATTTTTCCCTTCCCCCATTTACCCATAGGTATGGGCGTGCTTGCTGCTTATGATATGAACCAGTAGCGTATTAACCATAAAGTAGTAAATGTTTAGGTGCAACTATTGCAGAATGTAGCGTATGTTGGAAATACAATTTTTGTTACTTTATTGATGTTTGCAAAAGCCATAAATATGCTTTCTGTATGCAAAGAAAATGTAAGTGAACAGATAAATGTTTACAAAATTTCTTAAAGATTCAAACTGTATGCCAAACTAGGACTTGAACCTGGAACCCTGCCTTTCACAGTCAATGCTCTTACAGGCTCAGCTATCCTGCTAAGACTAACAATCCGTCCCTACAGTTTGTGCATGGGGGCTAGCGTATATCTTGCCACTCTAGTTTATCTCATATCAGGTGGTGGATGGCTTTTGCTGTATATAGTCTGGTATACCCTTAAAATTGCAATCGGTATGTTAATATCATGGCTGTTAAGCAAATACGTGTCTGTCCATGGTAGCTGAGTTGTCAGTGTGACAGAATGTCAATCGTAAGGGCCTAGGTTCAATTCCCGGCTGGGTCAGAGATTTTTCCACTCAGGGACTGGGTGTTGTGTTGTCCTAATCATCAACATTTCATCCTCATTGACGCGCAAGTCACTGAAGCAGCGTCAAATCGAAAGACTTGCAACCAGCGAACAGCCTACCTGACAGAAGGTCCTAGTCACACGACATTTACATTTTAGTAAATACATGGCTTTATGTTGTTAATTTATACGGCCAGTAATGTTGAAAAATATTTAATCATATGACATTTTCTGTTACTGTATGCCTACTACACTTTAATTCTGCATATGTTGAACTTTATTGCATGTTAGACTGTCCCACAGAATTTTATGAAAATATGATTGAGTTTCAACTGTTATCAAAATATGACCATTTGATAGCTAACAAGGATGTCTCAACTGGAGTAAAGTGGGCAGCACACCCTGCCCCCCCCCCCCCCCCCCTCCCCTCCCAGCTCACAGGAAAAAGAAAATATAATGTAGCTCAGGTATTCTTCTTTCTGGACAATGATTTAAAAATCACGATTTAGCATGTCTTTAACAGGGTCAGAACTAAAACTTTTTTATGGCTACTTGCAAGTCACCATTCACCTCCTGAAATATTAAAAATACTTCATACTGACAGGTCCAGCCATCTCCCCTCCCCTTCCTCTCCACCTCTGCTACAAACCGTTATATGGGCACCATTAATAGATTACTCTTTGTATGTCTTTTCTGTTTTCATTTAGGTTTTATTCTTTTAGCTAAACTACCAGTGATTGTTTTTTACTGGTATTTTAATTATGTTACACCTTGTATGCATTTCAAACTCACATAAAATAGTTATGCAGCCAAAATTGTTCAGTAGTAATGAAACTGAAATAAAAGGATATTTTAATCCAATTATAGATTACTGTCATTCAGAAAATTTGTTTAGGCAGCAGATCCCATTGCAACTAAAATACAAAGAATAAGGAATAACAGTAACAAGACAGCGTAATAGATTCAACAATCTTAAAAGAAAAATACAAAATAATAATTCTCTTGGAGCATATGGAAACAGCTGGGAAATCTGTTTTCTTTAATCTCTTCAGCAATTTGAAAAATTACTGAAGGAAAGAAGTAGACACTCTATGTAATAACATGTAATACATAAATGTCTACAGTATAATCACACATTAACAAAGTTTTTAACATTACACTGAGGTTAACTTTGTGCATTGTCTGCTTTTCTTCTGCTAGATATTCATTAATGATTGATTTACAATTTCACAAGGAACACATGTATATTTTCCACAAAAATACTATTTATTGGATAACAAAAATCAAGCATGAAACCAAATAAATAGGAGAAAAGCAGAAATTCATCTGCAGGTGACTGGTGAGATGTGCATAGATAAACAAGACAATTTAGAATAATGTAATGCTGCAATGTTGAGTTATTGCTCTTTGTCTTGTTTAAATACCTTTCACCCTTGTCTTTCCCTTCCCCCCCCCCCCTCTCTCTCTCTCTCAAACACTCAAACACACACCAACACCCCCCCCCCCCCCACCCCCCACCCCCAACCCCCACACACACACATCACAGCACAGTGGCTGTAAACTGCTGACATACTACGAGAACGCAATGTTTGCAGTACTTTTTCCTTCTAATTTTTATTTTCTCCTTCAATCTTTTACTTAACACATTCTGAAAACAGACCTGTAGCTCACACTGCCAACCCACCCTTCCAGTTCCACATATTTAATTATAATTGGATGTATAGTTTTTCAAGGAGGCTGTACAGAAGACCACTTACCATTCTTTTTACATTTTGCACCATCTACATAGCTCTTATCTCTTTATTAACAATTTGAATTATTTTCTAAAATTATTTCTATTAACAATATTAGAGAAGGAAAGTTGCTACTCACCATATAGCGGAGATGCTGAGTCGCGATATGCACAGTAAAAAGATTCACATAAATATAGCTTTCGGCCATTAAGGCCTTTGTCAGCAATAGACACGCACACACACACACACACACACACACACACACACACACACACACACACACACACACACACACACATATATGCAAATGCAACTTGCACAAACATCTGCAGTCTCATACAGCTGAAACCACACTGTGAGCAGCTTACCAGTGCATGATGGGAGTGGCAACTGGTTGGGGGTGAGGAGGAGGCTGGGGCAGGGAGCGAGAGGGATAGTATGGTAGGGTTGGTGGACAGTGAAGTGCTGCAGTTTAGAAGGAGGGCAGGAGAGAAGGTGGGGAGGGGGGAGGGGAGTAGCGGAAAGGAGGTATATAAAAAGAAATTAAAAGACTGGGTGTGGTGGTGAAATGACGGCTGTGTAGTGCTGGAATGGGAAAAGGGAGTGGGCTGGATGGGTGAGGACAGTGAATAATGAACGTTGATGCCAGGAGGGTTACAGAAACGTAGGATATATTGCAGGGAAAGTTCCCACCTGCTCAATTCAGAAAATTAGGTGTTGGTGGGAAGGACACATATGGCACACACTGTGAATCAGTCATGGAGATGAGGGATATCGTGAGTGGCAGCACATTCAGCAACAGGTTGGTCCAATTGTTTTTTGGCCACAGTTTGTTGGTGGCCATTCATGCGGACAGACAGCTTGTTGGTTGTTATGCCTACATTGAATGCAGCACAGTGGTTGCAGCTTAGCTTGTAAATCACATGACTGGTTTAACAGGTAGGCCTGCCTTTGATAGAATTGGTGATGTCAGCAACCAGACTGGAGTACGTGGTGTTAGGAGGATGTATGGGACAGGTCCTGCATCTAGGTCTATTACAGTATAATTCGAATATGGCGGCAGGTGTACACGTAACTTTAAACCGCTCTGCAGTTTTTGAGGACTTAATTTCAATCAAGTGTATTGTTTGTGACGAAACAGTGCTAAATAGAATTAGAATATGCGTGTTTAAACATAAATGGTGCAATTCACACTGCTATGCTCAAGATGATTTACAAATACAGTGTAAATGTGACATAGAGTGTAACGGCCGCAAGATCGTGAGTGAAAAGTGCTACGCGGGAATAGAAGACAGCGTGCATGACAAACTTCAAAAAGAACTTGACATTATAAAAAAATATATAAAAACAATGGAAAATTTGGTACTAACCACACGGGAACTATCTGAATCGTCAAGGCCACAAGATCTCATTAATGCTAGCCATAAAATTCGTAGGTCTGCACAAACAAATGTACAAAGTGTAAACAGTACGACTGTAACTAGAAATATGAACGAACTGATCACTCAAAAAGACACAAGTGAATTAAACGCAAGAAAAGAAAGTGTTAATAGTGCATCTATGGATAAAATTATGAACAAACTAACCACACAAAAATATACAAGTGGATTAAACGGAGAAAAACACAAGGTAAATATTCGTAAAGAGAAAAAAGTAAACAACCACATTATGCATAAGCAAGGATACAAGCAACAGACATATATTTTTGCAGATAGTCATGGGAGAGGAGTTACGGAAATTATGAGAAGAAATCACCCAGACATAATGTAACAGGCATCATCAAACCAGGCGCGCCATTACGCGAAATTCTGAAAAACAGTGACAACATATTAACGACGGGTGACAACTGCATCATAACAGGAGGCGCAAATGATGTTTACTGTAATGAAACTTGGCGTGCAACGAGAATCCTAAAGGAAACAATCAAAAGGATGCCTCGAGTGCATTTCCACATTGTTAACATCCCCAGGAGACATGATCTGATGGAAAACTCGTGCGTAAACATCGAGATTGTTACAGCAAACAGGCTTTTGAGAAAATATGTCGAGGTTTTCAGAATACGATTTTTGTAGAGATAAACAGTGTTCACAGAGAGCACTTCACAAGACATGGTCTCCACAAGAATGTAAAAGGGAAAAAGATTATTAGTGCCGAAGTACTTAAATTTATTAATGAGTCATCTGTAATGGAAGTGTCTCCAATCCCAATTCCGCCAAAACAAGAGTTGTCTGTAACAGTGGAACCATCATTATCTGCAGCAGAGCTACAACAAACACCAGTAGCAGCAGCAAAGGCTCAGATACTCTCAGCAGCAGTGTCAGATAAACCAATAGCAGCAGAATCACCACAATCATCAGTAGAGCTGTCGTCATCAGCAACAGCATCCAGAACAGCAGACCCCATAATACTACCTCAAGGCAATGAAAATGCATGTGAGGAAAACATACAAAGGTCATTAGCTGCAGCAGCTAACAAAGAAGGGCAGTCACCAAGTCGGGGAGCACAGGAGCCACCAGCAACAGCAACCACACAGAAGAGGTACCTGAGGCCTGGGAGATCAACAGCAGTAGCAGCTTCCAATGAAGACAGATGCCTGAGGACTAGGAGACCTGCTACACTAAGTGAGGATTTTTTATGGTTCCGAGTAAGCAGAAAGAGAACATGGAAAAAGATGTAAGTAAAACTGTCCACCTTAAATACCAGTGTGACAATAGTGAGAGGAATATAAACACCGGACAAAGATATGATCCAGGTTTAATGACACAAACTGAAAAAAATCACTGCATAGTACCAGAAGCAAAGCGAGCAAGTGAAGTGCTTAGTATTCTACAGGAAGGGGAACTATTACGTTTAAAGCCAACTGTTAGTGAACCAACTCAGTGCATTTTAAAGGAAGATAATCAGAGTGACCAGTTAAAAATACCACTAAGGCTCATGCACCTAAACATACAGTACCTTAGAAGTAAGCTTAATATATTACAGGTTTTTGTAAATGAACAGTCACCTCATACAGCAGTGCTAACTGAGCATGGATTAAAATCTGATAAAATTATTTACTGTAAACTAGAGGGCTACTCCTTAGCAAATAGTTATTGTAGACAGCAACATAAGGGTGGTGGTGTGGCAGTTTACATTAGTGAGAATCTTGAGTACAAGAAATTAAACTATCTAGACCAGTACAACAAAGAAGGCTTGATTGAAGTGACAGGCATCGAAGTCCACACCAAAGAGTGTAGAGAGGTTATGAGAAAACATAAAGTTATTGGGATTTATCATCCACCAAAGGCTGATGTAGTTAGCTTCATAGACATATTTAGTAGAGTAGTGGGATGTTTAGATTAGATTAGATTTACTTTCATTCCAATTGATCCGTAATGAGGAGGTCCTCCAGGATGTGGAACATGTCAGAAAAACAACAATACATGACAAATATTTAAACTAAAACAAATAAGCTAATGTACCATTCCACAGGTCCCAAGTGGAATGATCGTCATGTTGTGGTCCCAGTGACCTAACTATACTTGGTGATCTGAATATTGAGGCAAAATCTTCCAGTTTGTGTAATATGAGGTTAATAGATACTCTTAACTCATATAATCTCATAAATGTAGTAAATAGTGATACCAGGGTAACAAAGTCCACATCTAGCAGAATTGATTACATTATACTATGTAAACATATTAAAGACAGTGTTAGGTGCTGGAATATGGATTTTCACTACTCTGACCACAAATGCCAGCTTGTAGAGTATGTAAACACAAGCATCCCAAAAATGACAAAAGTTACCGCAAATAAAAGAATCCTAAAAGAGGGTAACATCCTTGCCCTAAGAAATAAATTAGCTATAGAGGACTGGGATCTGGTTTACCAGACTGAAGGATCTGAAAACAAATGGGCCAAATTCTATGATACTGTGCTAAGACACTTTGACAGATGCTGCCCTGTTAAAAAAATACAAAGAGTGTTCACACATAACCAAAGTGCAAAAACCAACAGACTGATACTTCCAGCAAATATGATAAAACTCAGGCAAAACATCCAGGACCTGGATGTGTTACACAAGTCAACAAACCTGCAGGTTTTTAAGGCCAAGCACAATGAAGCCAAGAAAATCTTTAAGAAAGAGCTTTCAAATCTAAGAAAACAGATATACAGCAGTGAAATAGCTCAATCAGACAATATAGCCAAGACCTCATGGAGAATTGTAAATCAATTTCGCAAAGCCACACCGAAGCCAGAAACTGAAATTGTAAATATAAGACATGAAGGAAACACAATTAAAGATCCTAATAAAGTCTGCAATGTTTTCAATAAATACTTTATATCTGCAGCTGTTAGTCCAGTTATTAACACAATTGTGAGTAGTGAGGTAAAGCTCTGCCCCTTTGAAGAGCCACCTTTTGAATTCAAACAAGTAAGTGAAAAAGAAATAGGCAGGATAATAAATAACCTAAAGAATAAGTACTCATCTGGATGGGATGGTTTGAGTAGTATCGTGATTAAAAAATGTAATAAGGAATTAGTTAAAATAATCACCCACCTGGTAAACTGCAGTATTAGAGAACATACATTTCCAAATGTATTGAAATGGAGCACAGTTAAACCAGCGCATAAAAAAGGATCCAAGGAAGAGGTTTCAAATTTCAGGCCCATATCATTAATACCTGCCTTCAGCAAAGTATTTGAAGTTGTGCTGCTGACACAACTTAGTGACTATTTCTTGAAAAATAAGTTCCTAACAGACACACAACATGGATTCCGAAAGGATCATAGTACTATCACAGCAATTACGGAATTTCTTCACAAAACGTATGGTGCCCTTGATCAAGGAATGCAAACAGCTGGCATATTTCTAGACCTCACTAAAGCCTTTGACTCAGTAAACCATGAGTTACTTTTAAGTAAACTTGAGTCATACAATGTAAATGCTGCATCCATGCAATTGCTGGCTACATATTTGTTTAACGGCATGCAGTGTACAATGCTGACTTACAAAATCAATAATCAGATCATTAATTTCCAGTCCAAATATGAGACAGTCACACAAGGTGTACCCCAGGGCTCAATTTTGGGCCCTTTCCTTTTCCTAGTGTACATAAATGATATAGAGCAACCTTTCAACTCCCAATTGGTAACCTATGCACACGATACTTCACTGTCATTTCTTGGTAAACAAAATGATGAGTTAACGTTGGTAGCAACTGAGGGCCTACATCAAATAACTACTCATTTCCAAGATCAAGGTTTGAAAGTTAATATCAGTAAATCTCAGTTATTGCCATTTAAACTTACAAACTCACACCAAACCTCTATCATTGACATAGGTGGAATTGAAGTAGTGGACACAGAAGGCTGCAGATTTCTAGGTATTCACCTAGATGAAAATCTAAGATGGGTAAACCATATCAAATTTTTATGCAATAAAATCAGCAGTTCATTACATCTAATCAGCCAGTTATCAAAAGTAGTCCCACATCAGACATTAAAAACAATTTATTATGGAACCATTTTTCCACAGATTAATTACGGGATAGAGATATGGGGTTGTGCTGCCGACACACATATGAACAGAATATTAACCCTACAGAAAAGAGCAATCAGAATTATCCATGGATTAGGGTATAGAGATTCATGCAGGCAAATCTTTGTTCATCATAAATACCTCACAGTCTACTCACTGTATCTTTACAAATTAATTATATTTTTTGTGACACATCAAAACAAAGCAACAAAGTGCTCTGATATGCATGCCTATAATACAAGAAATAAAGACTGCTACTACAGACAAAGAACAAAATTAAAAACAACAGACCATAGTCCATGCATTAGTGGTCAAATATGGTACAACAGATTACCGAGCTCTATAAGGTGCCACAAAGGGAACTTATTCAAAGTGAAACTGAAATATTTCTTGATTGACAAGTGTTCATATTCTTTAAGTGAACATTAATATTAAACTCATATATATATATATATATATATATATATATATATATATATATATACACACACACACACAGTGGACAGTGGAATACCACTGTAGGAGGGGTGGGAGGGATAGTGGGCAGGACATTTCTCATTTTAGGGCACAACAAGAGGTAATCGAAACCTTTTTGTTGTGCCTATCACAAATCAGCATCTCTGCTATAAAATGAGTAACAACTTTCCTTCTCTAATATTGTTATGTTCCATCCTGGATTTTCAATTGTTTGATTACTTCTATTACCTGTTTTTCTCATTTTTTATCCCTGTCACCCCCATGCTGTCTCCATCTAGCATAGTCATGAACCCTTGCTTATTCTACCTCTTTCAGTACTAAAACTTGTCTTCATTCTAGCCACATTCTCAGTCCCATGTCATCTTCCTTAAATCCATTCCAGCCCTTGAAATCCCTCTGAAAACAGTTATCATAAAAATTGCTGCCTCTGATACCCAACCATTCTTTCAGAAAGTCCTTTGCCTTTACTGATCGAAAAAGAGTATAATTCTCACCCCTGTGATCTGCTTAATTATATCAGTCTCTTCTTAATTATCTCTGTTCTTTTTACAAATTATTCTAGTCTCTGATAGATATTTAGCTGCTGTATACCATTTTTGAAATCAACACCCTTACCCAGTAGCAGCTGAAACAGCATGCACAGTATCATCCAAGAAAGTTGTCTAAGATGCTTAAATCTCATTCCAAAATGCAATCAAATAATCTATCATTCCCTTCAAACTCCCCCACCACCTCATCAGTGCATCAACACAATTAAACTCTCCCACCACCTCATCAGTGCATCAACACAATACAGCTGCCAAATCCTCCATTCTTAATGTGCTCTGCCTTTCATATACCCAGAAATTTCCTTCACACCAAATGGAACACATTAAACATGAAAACCCTCTTCAAAATAACTCAACACTTGCATCTATCTATGTCTTGAAAATGTGTCATGTACAGAAATCTCTGTGCTCTCTGTAGTTCTCACTTACAGTCTGATATTCCAGGTTAACCATTCTATGCTTGTCAGTGATCTGCTTTTCTTTATTCATTCACTTTAATAGAAGCACTTTACTGACCATAGCCAAACCAAAACAAAATTTACGCCTTGTCCACCATTACCAATCTCCCTCCAATGGAGATACTTTCCATCTCATTCCATCACCCAGCCTGTGATAACTTGTTAAGAGTTTCTTACCTCTGACTTTGCTTCACCTTCATCCTGAAATCTGTTCCCTTTGTGTCCAACATCACAGCCATGGATCAAAGTGTGACATCACACATGCAGAAGGGAAGTAACTGATGGTGAAGGGAGAGTAGTGTGGTAAGAGGGGGGGGGGGGGGGGGGGGGATATATTGATAAAGGGGAGAGAGAGAGAGAGAGAGAGAGAGAGAGAGAGAGAGAGAGAGAGAGACAGAGAGAGAATTTCATTTCTATTTGTTGTTTACAGCCTGAAATTTACTTTACCATGACAAGAAACATTTTTTTTTTGTGTTGAGATCTCACATCATGTTATAAATTCAACTAACATTATCACTACTGTTCATAACATACCTCCTACTAACCTTTCCTTGTGGGGATGTATCTTCAACAGCTTTTTCTTTGTTCTGCAAGAAAACAGAAAATATTTCATTAGTAATATTAATTGCTACACGATATTCAAAACAAAGTAACATGAGGAAGGAAGTTAGAGTTCAACACATCATTGAAGACTGAGATCACCACAGGTTAATCAGTGCAAGAAAATGAAAATTAGATTTTAAATCAAACAATGGAAAACCCAATATGGAATGTAACAATACTAGAGAAGGAAAGTTGCTACTCACCATATAGCGGAGATGCTCAGTCGCGATAGACGCAACAAGAATTTTAATGTTACATTGACATTAATATCATTAAATGTAGAATAAAAGCACCCAGTGGAAACGGACAGGAAAGCAAATCAATCACCTCTTTTGCAGAAACCATACAAGTAATTACCTTAAACAATTTAGGGAAGTCACAAAAACCTAAATTTATCTGGCCACATAGGAATTTGAACTGCTTTCCCTTCTGAGATTAAAGAATAGTTGAAATGGGAAACTATATTTGTAAGAACTGTGGAAACAGGAACTGTGGAATTTACTGGAGGAAATGCTTGAAGTGAAACAAAGAATGTAGATCTAGGCTTTTATAATCCAGTTTCTTACTTAAATACAACATTAAATGTGTGCAACAGATAATTGTTCACAATGAATTGAAAATAGCAAAGACAACCATTCATTGACCAAAGAGTCTTCTTACCTCACTACCAATGTGGAGGTCCCTGAAGAGCCCATCAAGTCCTCCCAGGAGAGTGGAGCACTAGAGAGAAGAGATCAGCAGAGGTCCTCTTCACATATTTGTGCATGACTGACCATACCTCTGCACGTGGCATGTTTGGGTGATTTCTTGCCATAAGAGAGGTATTGTGATCCCCATCTCCTTTCAGTACAGGTATATTGGTTAAGGAAGGATTGTTGATCTGTTATGGTGTGATGCTGGAGTGCAGAGGTGACAGGGTATTGGATGTGGCAACATCAGACTCCGCTTGCATGCTAGGAGGTGACTGTTGTAATCCAGGATCTGTATTGGTAAGGAACATGTCAGCTGATAACCTCGACGTAATCATAGTTAGTTACATCGCTAGGTGCATTGTACCTTTGAATAAACAGTCTGTCAAAACTGTAACCTGGTGTAGTATTGATTTTATGCACAGTTTAATGGTAAATACTTTTCTATCAAAATATCACATACAAGTTATGGGGGCACTGGAGGTGTCACACACAGAGCATGTGTCCACAATGCCAAAATAATTCATCATACTGACCTGTGTTGCCAGTAGCTTATGTGCATTATGTGTCATGGCAGTATGTGTATGTCCACTGCTGATGCCTTGACAGTTGCTGTCTTGTTGTTATTAGTTGTGCGGTGACTACAAGAGCTGTTCATATTGGATGTGCTGCATATAAGAACATGTGTTGCCTAACTCACTTCTTGTAGAAGAAATTGTTGATCTTCTCTATCTCCAATTCTAACATTTGATAGCCACTAAGTAGCTGTAGAAGGTGGTTGGGTATAGCGCACATTGACGGAGCTTGTGGGTTGGGGTTCTCTGGAAATAGTTGTGCACATAGTGGCGGACAACTGTGATGCAATGTACAGATTCTCTGATATTGGTTTGCTGGACTGTTCTTTGTGTCATACTTGGGGAGAGTTAAAAGTGTCAGAAGAATCTATGCTTAGGTTTGGTTCCTGAATATCTGCAACCAAAGATTGCGATGAAAATTTTTCACAGAGACCGAGGTCTGCAGCACAGGTATCAGCTAGGTCGGAGAGTCGTTCACAGCTTGTAGTTGCACAGCTGGTGCAAGAAGCTCCATTGGCAGGTTCTTCCTAGGAATGGTACTGGCTTCTCCTAGTGATTTGTTAAGAGATGCAGCATGTAAAGTCTACCACTGTCACTTAGAATCTGGATAAAATTTGTTTGACCCATGTGTCTGAGATGTGGGTGGCAATGATCCAGAACATGTCTTGCATTTGGATGGTTACATGATGTAGAGCAGTCACACACTTTTTGACCAAAGCAAGTGTAGACCCAACAAAACAGGGATGACATCAGTGCATCTGTTGATGGAATGTTGTCATTAGGTGGTGGCACATTTGTTGTGGCTGGACAAAGGTCACCACCTTCATGGTGGGGGTGAGCATCATCAGTACCTTGGGAGTCCCGAATCATTTGATTTGCCTTAGCTGCTACTGACTGTCAGAAACATGTCACAGCCAGGTAAGTCTAGGACCAGTCAGGGTAAATTAATGCACCCACAAAATTTAAGACCAGTACCCTTAATAATGTCACACTGCACAATTGTCCTGTGTATTCTAAGCTCAGTATAATAAATTTCATTATGACAGAAAAGGTTCTGGCCGCAAATCAGCATGGATCTAGAAAGCATCACTTGTGCAAAATTCAGCTGCCCCTTTTCTGCTATGGTATTCAGTGAACCACGGGTAAAAGGTAACAAGCAGATTCCATGTTTCTAGATTTCCAGAAAGCATTTCTCATAGTGCCCCACTGCAGACTGTTAATAAAGCTCTGAACGTACCAATAGGTTCCCACATAGGTGACTCGAAGACTTCTTACGTCATGTCCTCAACAGTGAGCCTTTATCAGAGACAAGGGTATTATCTGGAGTGTGCCATGGAAATGTGATAGGACCCCTCTTGTCCTCTACATGCATAAACAATCTGATGGATTTGGTGAGTGGCAGTTTGCAACAGAGTGTTGATGATGCTGTGGTATATGAGAAAGTACCGTTGTTGGATTACTGTAGAATGATCTAAGATGATTTAAAAAGAATTTCTACTTCACATGATAAGAGGCAGCTTGTTCTAAATGTAGAAAAATGCAAGTTAAATGTAAAGATGAATAGGAAGAATAATCCCTTAATGTCTGAATACAGTATGAGAGGGGTGCAGATGACACAGTCATGTTAATTAAATGTGTAGATGTAACATTGCAAAGCAATATGAAGTGCATGGTAGCATAAGGATGGTAGTAGGAAAGATGTGTGGTCAACTTCGGATTATTGTGGGAGTGTGGCTCATCTACAAAAGAGACCACTTATAAAACATTGCATTCTTGAGTACTGCTTGAATGTCTGGTATTCCCACCAAGCTGGATTAAAGAAAGACATTAAAGCAGTTCTGAGGTGTAATGCTATATTTGTTAGCAGTGGTTTCAATCAACACATAAGTCTTATGAAGACGTGAAGATAGTAACTGTTCCGAAAGAACAGATACCAATGATGACCATGCAGCTTCCCTAGAAAGAAATATTAATTAATTGAAACCCTCAGCTGCTAATGGGCGTTGTTGATATACCTCAATGGGGACAGCTGAAAATGTGTGCCTCGACCGGGACTCGAACCCGGGATCTCCTGCTTACATGGCAGACGCTCTATCCATCTAAGCCACCGAGGGCACAGAGGATAGCATGACTGAAGGGACTTATCCCTTGCTCACTTGCCATGAGACCCCAGCTGTCCACAACCTACATTTGTAATGTTCCTAAAGGATATTTGCCTATTCGCTCATTACTAGCACCAACTACGGTGACGATTCCCATAAGAGTTCGGGCAAAAGCATATGAATTCGCACAGAAGAAGGTCAATGGCCAGATAGCCCTTAACTATATGAAGATAGTAACTGTTCCAAAATAACAGATATCAATGATGACCATGCAGCTTCTCTATTCTTCGAACCTTTGCAGAAGAGGTTCTGTGAAGTTTGGAAGGTAGGAGACAAGGTACTGGCAGAAATGAAGCTGTGAGGATGGGTCGTGAGTTGTGGTTGGGTAGCTCAGTTGGTAGAACACTTGCCCGCAAAAGGCAAAGGACACGAGTTTGAGTCTAGGTCTGGCACATAGTTTTAATCTGCCAGGAAGTTTCATGTCAGCATACACTCCACTGCAGAGTGAAAATCTCATTCTGGAAACATCCCCCAGGCTGTGGCTAAGCCATGTCTCTGCAATATCCATTCTTCCAGGAGTGCTAGTTCTTCAAGGTTTGCAGAAGAGCTTCTGTGAAATTTGGAATATAGGAGATGAGGTACTGGCAGAACTGAAGCAGTAAGGATGGTTTGGAGTCATGCTTGAGTAGCTCAGTTGGGAGAGCACTTGCCTACAAAAGGCAAAGGTCCGGAGTTCGAGTCTCACTCCAGCACACAGTTTTAATCTGCCAGAAAGTTTCATATCAACGCACACTCTGCTGCAGAGTGAAAATCTCATTCTGGTAGCATATTGATATCTGAATATGATTTTATAAATGTTCTAAGTAAACACCCTGGCAGTGTCAGGAATCTAGCATAGTAGAAAATCAAAAATATAGTCTGATTGGTTACAAGCTAAGTTGATGTAAGTGCACAACTGACTCATTTATGAGTACGCTAGGGTTCACCAACACTAAGGCACAAATTTAGGACCTCTCAGTGTAGCGTGTCACAGAACCTTTACAGTCTCTGGTTCAAGCCTTCCAACTGACTCAGAACCAGGACTCCATCATCATTTCTGAGGACAATGCTGCAGATTAGCCCGCCCTCATGGCTGAGATCACTAACGCAAGGAAAGGAGAGGTGGTGGAGTAAAGTTCCTGATCAGCAGACTTGACTCCAGTGCCCTGGTTTAAAAACCAAACATCTCTGCAGTGTCTCACGAAGTGAGGGCATGTGACACTGTTGATGGTGATCCATTGTCGGATGGGGATGTTCAGCTTGGCAGCCCCCTTGGCGCTATTCACAAGAAGTAGGCTATATGGTGACATTAGGTTTCACCCCCTCCCTTCTCTCATATCATCATCATACAATACAAACATTACACTACACTCAACACACACACACACACACACACACACACACACGCACACACACACACACACACACACGATACCTGTAATATTACAAAAAAAGTTGTAAAGGAGCATGTTGCAAACAAATAAACAAAACAAATATTGCAGGTTGCAAGCTTTATTTAAACTCTGTGAGGAAGGCTAATATTCTCTGCCAGTGGCCTGAACAATCCAAGTATGATCTCAGAACCCAGACAACAGGCACAGTTTGTCACAACATGTTCCACAATATGCAATTAGCTGCACCTTGGTCGCTCAGTGACTGTCAGAGTAGTTTCTTGAAAATATTTAATGAGGTCTCCAGGTATACACACTGAGTACATATGGTGTCAGCTTGTACTTTCAGAGAATAAAATAACCTATAAACTTTGAGTCTCCAAAATGGCAAGGAATTCTAAAAATTACAAGCTACATTTAGTACAAGCTATTTCAAAACTGCTTGTGTAAGGGCCTTACCATGTGAACTGACCTCCAGCTTGGCTAATAACATTCCAACCAGGTAAATGTACGCATTCACAATGTGTTCATACCTGTTGTCAGCAAAATATCCAACACAGTTTGTGATTCCATTGGTGTTATGTGGACAGGCATAGCACTGCCAGATATTCATCATGAGGTAGCTGCCAATGCGAAGAGAAGCAATCAGCCTTGTCACGAAAACCATCCATTACATGGCACATTCCAGGAGCCTCAAGACTGAGGTGTGTAAGGAGTTTCACCTAAATCACTTCAGTATTGCAAATATTAGCAGCTACAGCAAGGAAATAATCATGGATCTCTCAACTTGAGAGCAACGTGACCTGTCCATCCCCTTTGGAAACCCTCCTACATGATCCTGAATAAAAGTGGATCATTTGGTGGTCACTCAACCGTCTTCAACCTGCAGTTGAAAGACACCTTGAGTAACCTCCAGAAATGACACTTCCCTGTGGATATTACCAATTGCAGCTGCAGAGAAAAGCACACCATGGAACACCTACTGATCTGTCAGCTGTACCATTCATGTTGCACATAAGACTTTCTGCTCTGAACTCCAAATGCAACTGATGTTGCAAGATGTTAGGAAACAGTAAAGTAGCCTAATAACTCTTTCTGTCTTTTGTTTTTAATTATATTATATTGTATTTCCTTCTGATTTGAATAAATAAACAACAAGAGATTGATGGTTCCTATGATAATTATGTCAGTTCTGCTTTTGCAGCAGCGGCAGAACACAGATGCAGATTGCCAGCCCTGTGGGAGGGAGGTGGGACTTTTTCTTCCCACTCTCCTCACCCCCTCAGGCAATCAAAGTTCTCGTTTGTGTATGCTCATGGCAAGCTGCGCTGTAGAATGGGTAGAACACATATAGTGGACTAAGAAGAGGCAGAGACGGACAGGTTCTCCACTAAGGTAAAAAATAACAGTAAAAGTGACTTCTCACACATAGCCTGCAGACTGTCTTCATAATTGTGCTACTATGTGAAATACTGGTAATGGTGGTGCATACTTTGTTTCACATTGTTGTGTATGTTATTACACTGGTATACTACTGGGAGATTGCTAATGTCATATTTTTTAAATTAGTCGCATGACAGATGGACTTCTCAGATTTTTGCATGAGTGATTTTGAAATGCTGTATTTATCTGCATTGCAATTTCATGGACATTATGTTAATGTGATGTACTAAGTACAGATGTAAATGACCTCTTATTATTGTTATATTAGAATATTTTATATAATTTGGGTCAAGTGCACGTAAAATGTCTGCAGCTCAACCGATGCGTGCTGCTTTTGACAATTTGTTGTTATTAGTCATAGCTGATTGGTGTGTGTGTGTGTGTGTGTGTGTGTGTGTGTGTGTGTGTGTGTGTGTGTGTGACAGCTCACCACTGCAACACTGGAGGAGGAACAAAAAACAGCACAGTCATCAACAAATAAGGAGCACTGTACTGGACTCCTTGCTGTAGATGTTATACTGTTGATGGCTATGGCAAAGAGAGTAACACTTAAAACAGTGCCCTGGGGGACACCATTCTCCTGCTGAAATCGATAAGACAATGTGTGACAAACTCTGGTCCAAAACAGCGCTGAGACAGGAAAGACCAAATGAAAATTGGGAGGTGGCCACGAAAGCTCCATTGACGCAGTTGTGCAAGAATACAGTGTCTCTAAGTAATATCGTATGCCTTAGTGATATCAAAGAATATGCCAATACAGTGATGCTGATGGAGGAAAGCCTGCTGAATAGCCGCTTTGAGGGGGATCAGGTTGTTGACCATAGACCAAAATTTTCGGAATCCACACTGAGAGAGGCTAAGGAGTTGCCTGGTCTCTAAAAGCCAGACCAGACGACGGTTAACCATCTGTTCTGGGATCTTTCCTACACAGCTCATCCAGGTGATACTCTGATAACTACTGGGACATTTGCAGTCCTTTCCGGGTGTGAGGAGAGGGATTAAAATTGCCTCCCTCCACGAGTTGGGGAAGACACCTGTCTGCCATATTAGATTAAAACATTCAAGGAGGATTTCCTTTGATGCCACTGGCAGATGTCGAAGCATGCAGTACCAGATGTGGTCGTGACTTGGTGCAGTGTCAGAAGTTTCAGTCAGTGTCGATTGGAGCTCCCACGTGGAGAAAGGGGAGTTGTAGGCCTCAGAACTGTTTGACCTAAAGTCCAACTTTTCCCTCTCGATAGTCGCACAGTAGCGACGAAACGCTGGATCCTGGCTTGCATTAGCAGTAGTTTGTACAAAATACTCGGCCAGTGTCTGAGCAATGTTTTTAGGTGTTATTTGGAGGCACCCCTGGTTAAACACTGCAGCTAATGATTAATGGCTGTGTTTACCAGATGGCTTCCCATACTTTTGAGGAACAAGTGGAATGGTTGATAGAGTTCAGGAACTCATGCCATGACCGCTTTTTGCTCTCTTTAATATCACGGCGAAGCTTGGCTCTCACGATTCGAAAGGTTCGGAGACTGTCCGCTGTTGGTGGCATTTAAACCATCGCAGAGCCGCACGCCTGTCCTGAATGGCTAAATGGTACTCTTCGGCCCCCAAGGGACAGGTCACCTCTGAAGAGGGCCGAAAGACGTTAGTATGGATAGATCAGCAGCGTGATGGATCACATGCATGATGTGATCCACCCATTCCTGGGCACTGTTGTGGTGTTCAAACACAGCCAACTGGTCACACAATGTCCACTTAGCCCTGCCAATCATCCACTTTGGTGGCGTCTGTTCCACCAACACACCATCGATTAGCTGAAGATGGATTGGGAAGTGGTCGCTGGAATGAAGGTCGCCAATGACCTCTCAGTGAACAGAGTCGGCAAGGGCTGGAGAGCAGAGAGATAGGTCGATGGCTGAGAATGACCCAATAGCAGCACAGAAATGAATCAGAGTACCAGCGTTTAGGAGGCACAGCTCTCGCGATGTCAGGAGGCTCTTCAAAACTCGACCCCAATGGCAAGTAGACGTTGAGCCCCACAGGACATGTTGGGCATTGAAGTCTCCCAGGAGGAGAAATGGTTGGGGGAGTTGCACAATAACATCTCTGAGAACCTCAGAGTCTACAGCATCCAGCAGAGGTAAATAAAGAGAACAAACTGTAAGCTGCTGACGAACAGAAATTTCAACTGCAACTGCTTGCAGGTCGGTATCCAGGGGAAGAGCAGAGGAGAGGTGCCCATTATTGACAAACACAGCAACCCCTCCTTTGGCTCTTTCCCCAGTCAAGTCATCCTTGCGATATAGGGTATAGCCCCGTATTACAGGAGCATCATATACTTTGAAATGTGTTTCCTGCAAACATAAGCTCCGAGGGCGTTGCTGCACTAGGAGTTTCAATTCCTCCATGTGGATACTGAATCCATTCATGTTCCACTCAATAAGGGAGCCATCTACCAAGGGGATAGTACTTTCATGGTGGGGAGCCCACAATGGGTGGAGCGAGATGGTTGCCCCAATCTGACATCGAGCTCCATAGCCTCTAAAGAAGAATCGACAGAGACGTCAGAGAGGTCGTTGTCGACATCGCCACGCTGTTTTCTGTCCAATTTCACCGATGTTTGAGGTTTCGCCTTGGATTGTTTTCCCTGGGTAAAATTTGCAGTCACAACTCTGGTTGTAAGTGTGGCAACATAGGACAGCGTACCATACGGAACCTTTGGAGGGGCAGGGAGTTCTACAATGTCAGCATCCAGAGCTTTTTCTGAAGTTCTTTGGGGAGGAACAGGCTTAGAAACGACTGCAGCAACACAAGTGCAGGGACACAAGCAGGTACTAGCGCTGACACTAGCAGCCTCTGTTTTTGTAGCAGCGTCAGCTCTCCATGTAGGCTATTTAATAGCTGAAGTGAAGGAGGTAGCAAAACACGGGGGCAGCATGGTTTTATGGAGCTTTTTTGCCTCAGTATAGGGGATTCGCATAGTGCTTTTAAGCTCCTGTATCTTCCGTTCTTCCAGATACATGCTGCAGTCCCGACTCCAGATGGGGTGAGGTCCACAGCAATTCACACACTTCAGGCCTGACCACACTTCCCACAAGTAACTTCTCCACGACACCCAAGAGTAGTATGCGCAAGGTGCTGGTATTTGAAACACCATATTGGGTTGGGTACATAAGGCCGCACACTTAAACAAAGGAAACCTGCCTTAATATGCTCAGGGAGTTTCGTGCTATTGAACGTCAGGATAAAGGAGTTGGACTTAACAAGAACCCCACCCACCCTCTTCATGATATTTTGCACGTCAACTATTCCTTCTGGAGCCCACTAATCTTTCAGTTCCTCCTTGGGAATGTCCACCAGATCCCTGCACATCACAGCACTTTTGCTGTAATTCAAGATGGTGTGAAGCTCAGTTTCGATGGTATATTCCCCAAGGGATTGCGCGTTCTGAAGATTCTTAACTTGTTGGGAACTAGCGGTTTCCACCAACAGTGTCCCATTATGCAATCGCTTAACAGATTTCAAATTGCCAGCAATGCCCTCGAGCCCTTTTTGAATACAGAAAGGTGAAACTTTCTCAAAGCTGCCCTCTTTCCTTTTAACGATTAAAAACACGTTCAGACCGCCAGCATGTAATCTGTTGCTAGTCTTGATACCCTGAGATTTCGCTGCTGAGTCAGGAGGACTTGCTACACGTGCCCTCTTGTTGGATTGGGTGTTGGTACCTACAGCAGCACACCCTCCCCACTGGGAGGAGGCAAAGAAGATTTCGAAGGATCCATCTCGGTCCCACAAGCAGCTAGGGAACTAAGAGTCCACCTAGAAAGAGCCCCATGTGCCTAGGTAAGCCTTATACAGCTGAGCTGCAGCAGGTTCCGCAGAGGTTGCCCGCTAATGACTGTTTAACCTCAACAGCCACGCATCTCATCAGTGCACAGCACACCTTGAAAAATGGTTCAAATGGCTCTGAGCACTATGCGACTTAAGTTCTGAGGTCATCAGTCGCCTAGAACTTAGAACTAATTAAACCTAACTAACCTAAGGACATCACACACACCCATGCCAGAGGCAGGATTCGAACCTGCGACCGTAGCGGTCGCTCAGTTCCAGACTGTAGCGCCTAGAACCGCACGGCCGCTCCGGCCGGCTGCACACCTTGAGATTGAGGGGTTATTTATAGAGGTTTATTCCATCCTCACGATCCAGCCGGTCAATCCAAGATCCCCATTCCCTGAGACACACAACTTTCCACCGCCGCGCCGCATGGTGGTCACCTAAGCATACCCAGAGCTTACAGTGACAGGGGACTGGCGGCGCTTACCAGTCCCCAGCTCAGGACCCCCAGGGTCGCCAGGCATAGCCGATCAGCATGTCATCAAAGTAGTATATGAACGCCAGTGGTACCAACGCATTTCAATGGGGCATACCTGAAGTTCGTTCTACATCTGTTAATGACTCTCCATGCAAGATAACCGTACAGAGTCCTCCCTACCAAAAATTTCTCAGTTCTGTTATTTTATTTCATGCCTTATATAATCATACTTTCGTTAATAAGTGTTGTTTGTGATACTGGGCCAAATGCTTTTCGGAAGTCGAGAAATACTTTATTAGTCAGATTTGATCCATGACTATCCCAATGTTGTGTGTGAAAAGAGTAAATTGGGTTTGATATGATAAATGTTTCCAGGATCCATGTTGGTTGGCATGAAAGATGTCATTCTGACTGAAATATCTCATTATGTATTGTTACTTTTACATCTGTAGCATCAAACACAGCGCTATTAGCGCTTAATATTCACGTTACTACCAACAACTACTGGTTAAGAAATAGAGGGCGTAGTAATCAAGGTAAGTTCATTTGCGAGTGTATATTATGCAAGAACTTTCAGAAGGCCCATTTTATAGAGGCCTGTTAGGAGTGGACAAGGCAGGATCCTCTCCTACCCAGTGACTAGTGTGGTGAAAGTAGTCATAAGCAAAGAGGAGGCTCTGTATCCCTCAGCCGTAACTAATAATTTTTGGAGCTTCTCTTGATAACTAGGCTCTCTACTGGTGAATTAGAATAATTCACAATCCTCGTTTTCTCATGTACAGACACTACCAGCCTTGCACATAGAAAAATAGGTCATTGTGTACAAGATTATAGTAGAAACTACATGGTGAATGTCATATTTCGTTGTCGGTTAGTTTCGAAATGAGTGATAAAATGTACCATGACCCTAGGCCGATGTCGTACCTACCGCCGTTTTAGCACAACAAAAAATACCAAAGATTTGGAGAGATCTTTAATGTAGATGTATCAGTGGGACTGTATATATTCATAATACTCAGATACTAACACGCAAATCACCCAATACAACACGTTAGCTTCACAAATACTGAAATAAAGACAACGGCCTTTCAACTTGCTCCTGTCAGCCAATTAGAGCACACAACACGTGTTATAGTCAGCGAATCACAATATCACATTATTATAGTGCAAACACTGTGAAAAACATTAAGTATATCACACAAATAAAACAGGGATGATCAATGTCTCAAATGGGTATACACAGTCCAGTTACATTGAAGAGACCACCGTCTGTGTTCGATATCAATGTGCAATGACCAGTCAGGGGCAGCAGGTGGCAACATCAGGAGTGGAGAGCATATAAAGTGTGTTGGGAGGACAGGGAAAAACAATGCAGTCTTTATCATATTGTGGACACAGAGCGATTTATCTTACATGTAAAAGTGCATGATCATTGGCTTTTGTGGTAAGGGTAGACAGTTTGTGAACTGCTCATGTGCTGCTGTAGTTAAAATATGCTGTGCATGGAAAATGGATCTATCCAATGCTGGCAATGAGACAACTGTGGGGCATCATGGAATATAGATGATAGGGGTGAACAACAGCTGTGGAGGCATGTACAGGCGAATATATATGCAACTGTTGAATAACTGAGCGCCCAGCTGAACCAAGGGGTTACCAACAGTGTCTCCTCAATGGTCGTTCGGGAAACATTCCTGCATATGGACCTTTCCAGCAGGTGCCTGGAGCACGCACACATGCTGGCTGTTGTTTATTGGAGGTGAAGACTGGAATTTGCCCACCAATACCGCAACTGGATGTCCACTGAACGGCGACAGGTGGCCTTTTCAGATGATTCACTTTTCATGTTCCATGACACTGAGCCGGCCAGGGTGGCCGAGCGGTTCTAGGCGCTACAGTCTGGAACCGAGCGACCGCTACGGTCGCAGGTTCGAATCCTGCCTCGGGCATGGATGTGTGTGATGTTCTTAGGCTAATTAGGTTTAATTAGTTCTAAGTTCTAGGGGACTGATGACCTTAGAAGTTAAGTCCCATCGTGCTCAGAGCGATTTTTTTGACACTGAAAGTAAACATCTAGCAGCAATCGTCTGAAGGGTCCAGGCTGGAGAGGGGAGTGTTATGGTCTGGTAGATGTTTTTGTGGTATTCCCTGGCTCATCTCACCATTCTGGAAGGCACAATGGATCAACATAAGCATTTACTTATCCTTGGGGACCATGTCCACGTCTACATCCAGTTTGTTTTTCCTCATCAAGATAGCATGGATTTATTTATTTATTTATTTATTTGTCCATATAAATTTCTTTTTAAGTACATGTATTGTACACAGGATATTGGACAGAAAACCTTTTTAGCTATTGGATTTTCAAATGTAAAACATAAATTTTATAAATTTTTATGACAAATTGGATCTATACAGTTAATAGTTACAAATTTTTGAATACTGTATATTTATAACTTATTTCTACAATTAAAGATACAAATTACATTTTTTCTTGCATAAGATACTGTGAGATTGAATAGTAGCAGTTTTTCAGAAGGTAGGATGTTACAGATTTTTTAAAGCTTTGTAGTTCAGTAAGAGGTTTTATATGTCTTTGTAATCTGTTGTAAAGTTTTGTTCCTGCATGATATACACCTTTTTGGCATAATGTGGTGTTACAATGATTGACATGTATGTCACTGTCTGACCTGGTACTGTAATCATGGACACTTTTGTTTTGAGGAAAAAGGTTTTCTTTTCTCAGTATGCTTTTTTTGACATGTGTGACTACTTCCAGTATATAAATGCAGGGAAGGGGTAGGATCTTTAGATCTTTAAAGAAAGGTTTGCATGATTTTCTGCTGCTCACTTGTCTCACTATTCTTATAATTGCCTTTTGTTTCCTGAAAACTGTTATGGCCTGATGTACATTTCCCAAGAAAATGATACCGTACTTCAGTACTGAATGTATACGAGCAAAGTATATAGCCCTAACTGTTTCAGCACTAGTACTGTTGCAGAGAATTCTTACCACATAGCTCATTTTTGCTAGTTTTGAATTTAGGGCTGTGATATGAGTGTTCCATTTAAGATTTTCCTGGATATGAATCCCAAGAAATTTAGTTTCATTGACAGAACTAATGTTTTGGTTATCTATACATATTACAGGTTGTGCCGGATTTTTATTTTGATCAGTGTGGAAATTCATGAGTACCGTTTTTTGGGGATTAACTATTAGCCTGTTTCTGGTAAACCATTCAGACACTCCTTTTGTAATATCTTTTGCAGATGCAGTAAGATTTTCTTCATTATTCCCTTCAATCAGTAGACTGGTGTCATCTGCAAACAGTACTGGTTCAGAGTCCCTAACGTGTGATGGGAAATCATTAATGTAGACCAAAAGAAAGAAAGGGACCTAAAATGGAGCCCTGTGGAACATCATGAGTTAGTCCACATGGTTCTGAAAGGTGTACCTGGAGTTCATTTCCTTCTGTGTACTTAATTTCAGTTACCTGAGAGCGATATTCCAAATATGATTTGATCCACTGGTTTGGCACACCTCTTACACCATACCATTCGAGCTTCCTCAGGAGTATAGAATGATCAATCACATCAAAAGCTTTTGTTAGGTCCAAGAATAAACCTGAGATATTTCTGTGGTTGTCCACTGTGCCACGTTGTCCACTGCACCACGTTGACATCCAGAAATAATATTATTCTTGTCGAAGAATGTAATTAGTTTTGAAAGGAACACTTTTTCAATAATTTTCGAAAACCCTGACAATAGAGACACAGGCCTATAGTTACCCATACATTGATGATCCATGCAATGCGCCCCACAGCTCGCAATCTATTTGTGTGGTTTGAAGAGCACCGGGATGAGTTTGTTGTACACCCCTGGCCATCCAACTCCCGAGATTATAACCCATCAAGAATCTGTAGGACCTTCTCTGTCGGGCTGTTCGTGCCTTGGATCATCAACCGAGAAATCTAGTGCAGATGGCCACAGCACTGGAATCAGCACGGCTCCACACCCCATCTGGTACCTTCCAGAGCCTCACTGAGTATCTTCCTGCACCTCTCGCAGTGAACTGTGCTGCAAAAGGTGGTTATTCAGGCTTCTGACAGCTGTTCGCATTAATATTGACCTGGCAGTGAGCAAACATTATAGTTACAAGCAAAGCTATGAGTTCACATACCTTTCATAGAGAGGAAAGTAGGCCCTAAAGGCGTCTGTTTCGCCGAAGTATTAGGAGTTGTAGTCGCCAGGCATTCATGGAGCACTCTATGAAGGAACTATTGTGTTACAATTTTGAGCGACATGCTCAATGGAACATCACCGTAAATGGTTCAAATGGCTCTGAGCACTATGGGACTTAACATCTGAGGTCATCAGTCCCCGAGAACTTAGAACTACTTAAACCTAACTAACCTAAAGACATCACACACATCCATGCCAGAGGCAGGACTCGAACCTGCGACCGTAGCGGTCGCGCAGTTCCAGACTGAAGCGCGTAGAACCGCTCGGCCACCATGGCCGGCGAACATCACCATAAAATTACTTATAGAAGTACAGTCTCTCCATTTTCTATGTGTGAAGAGAAGGACTTGTTGGATCCACTGGGTTCACAGCACGGTTCATTGTTAGGTATTGAAATCCATCAGTACTTAGAGCGCTGTATAACGTCCAGCAATCACGCTGTATAACGTCCAGCAATCACTTAACAATATTTGTCCCAGCATCGATTATTCTTATCAAGAATTCCTTAGCCTGCTCTTCTACAGACTCAAGGAATATCTTTCTGGATCCTTGAGGAATTCCACCAAACACCCACTGTCGTAAGAATTTACTGCCATTACCATATTTTCTTTTCCTAAATTTCGCCCCACCTGTTTCAGTGACGATTCCTTGTCCCCCTAACTGTTGTGATTTGTTAATCAGCCATTCGATACACACTTCGTTGTAGAAGGAAGGTAAGTCAGTCACCAATACTTAGAGAAGTCGAAATCTGTGACTGTCTTTGGAAACCACAAGGACATCCACAGGGCACAGCAGTCAGGTATTTTTTTTTATCATTATTTATTAATTACAAAACCAAGTACCATTCCACATAATCTGCTTGATTGCGCATTGCACACTGACAATGTATATCCCTTCTGCACCTTCTGTAAGGGCAAACAATGGAACGTTTCCTCACCTGGCATAAATGTTGCTGGAGTGCTGCACTTCAGGCAGTCTGTGCTACGTGGTAAGACATGATAATATATGGTAAATGACCATAAAATGGCTTTATGTTTTCTATATAAAGCCACTTCTCCCAGCAAACATCCACTACATTCCATTTCAGGCAGTAAGTAGTACACTCAATGCACAATCTTTGTTTCATTGTTTCTTTCTTTGTTTCGAAACCTAATACTGTATATGTACTTAATTCTCAATGGTATATTATTATAGACAAGAGGTATCTACAGTTATATTTCAGTTAATGCACAGTCGTCTGGCTGGTAACAATTAAATTTTACTTAAGATCCACTGAAATGTGTAGCAGTGAAACTCAGAATCTTGGTTGTCACTTCACTAGTGACCCCGATATGATCTATATGCACAACACATGGTGACAGACTTGATCGGTAGAATTGAGGCAGAGCTGTGACTGGACGCCACGACAGACATTCCTGTGCTTGTCCATAGCTGCACACGCACTTGGTTTGAACATCGAACATTTATTCTTTATGTGTGTTTTCTTCATGTGTATCACACTACTGTTATAGTCCGATCTACGGACGACAAGGGTTCGCGCATATTGAGGCATGGACGAGGATTGCATTGTTGACGATTTCAAGTGACAGTTGCGATACGAGCATGCGCGTTCTTTCCATTAAATAAAACATATATCCTGTAAATTATGTCTCTCCGTTGCTCACGCGAAATGTATCAGTTACCACCACCATCAGCGATGACAAGTCGCAGCAAATGGAATAAAAATTCACTAAACAATTCGCTACGATCACATTTAATGGTTGCATCAGCTATGGCATTCAGAGTGGAGCGCTCAGGACACTACTGAACCCTCACTGGCTGTCGGAGAATGCGTGAGGTATGTGCACAGAACAATCCTAAACTCGACTGCCATCATTCGTGACACCAGCGATAGTGTGTATTTTTCCCTGTGCATGAGAAATAGCTATTGCATTACGATGACTATGGAGGAACTCCGAAAAAGGCAAGAAAAGAGCTGTTGGCAGGCAACTGTCTCCTGGAGAGCGAGCTACAGCCACAACCGACTTGCGCAGACCCGGCTCACCTAGAGCCAGCTCACGACAATTTGCACTAGGAAACCAATGTCACGCAGACACAACTGCCGTTACTGGGATGACGACAAGCACAGGAGACGTATTGCTTGGGCTGCCCCCCTTTTGGCCCCACAACACATCCATGTGGTTTAGCCAGGTAGAAGAAGTTTTTCTAAGTTACACCGTCACTTGCAAGCTCACCAAATATGGACAAGTCGTGAGCCATATCAGTCAAAACTACATCCCGAAGTGTGGGACATAATCACCAACCTGCCAACGCAGTTCCCATGTGGAAGGCTGAAGCAGGAATTGACCCAATGGATTTCGTCATCCAAAGAACAACAGATGCACCAACTGCTGCTCTAAGAGGAATGCGGCGACCAGAGACCTTCTCAGTTCCTGAAACACTAGTAGAGCCTAACACAGTCTGACTGGTCCCAGACTCGCTCTTGCACATGATATGGGTGTATAGTCTCCCTGTACAGGTGTAAGCGGTAACAGACACTTAGACAGATATGCAACTGGACGCCATCACAAACTTGGTCAGTCAGATACATGACACGCTGGCAATGGTACCTAGTACTGTGTCCATGACAGCCTCAAAGCAGACAGCAGACTATGTCACACACCAGGCTGCTGCATCTGTACTGTATCACAATTACATCATACCACATGGAGAGCCAGCACGCATCCCATCTGCTGTCTACATTTGAGACATTGTCTTTGGTGGGCTGTTTCACCTACTGTGGACTCATCTCCAACTAAGCTCTGGACATTACCTCCCATCTCACTGGCTATTCGGCCGTCACAGATCCTGAACCCACTGTCATGTCTCTCTGCTTCTGATGCGTTGAGACCGAATCGATATCTGCGCCAGTCTCCATGTCACACTACACATCGAGCTCTGGGAAGGCATCCCACACTACAAGGCTTGTCAGTCACAGTTCCAGGACTGGTGACCGAGTCGTAATGACACCATGTTCACATGAGGCTAGACTCTCTGTAGTTTCCATACACCAGCTGCTGCTCATGTTGACACTGCATCGAGTGCTGTGGTGTGTTTTCATGTTGGATGTGCAGGAACTCAGTGCGTTATGAACAGTGCATCTGTGTGAACATTTTGTTTCATGTCTTTTATTCGTGTTTAACCAAACTTTGTTCATGTGCCAGTGTCCTCTGAGGTTACATCTCTGCGTTGAACATTCCAATCAAACATCACCATCAACAGCTCCCTTACAGCGCTGCTTGTCACTGCTGTCACTATCGTTCTGTGCAAGGACACAGCCACCACGCACATGGCCAGCCACATGTGATGCTATGTACAGTTGCCCAATATCACTGACCAGACTGCCACCTTCGCACTTGTGATGACAGCACTAAAGGTGCGAGACTCAAACATACGCTGGCTGCAGACAGAGTGCTTTCACTTCTCATGGCTGCAGAGATCCACCCTCGAAGACGGAATCTGTGTGACAGCCATACCACAGAATCGTGTGGACAGCACCGCGCCAGTATTCATCTGCAAGTGCAGATGTAACAGATAGGCCAACCTCTGACAACAGTGCAGCACCCATGGGTACAGAACTGACTAAAAGGAAAGCCAGAGCAAGCAAGACCTCTGTGTTGTGTGGACATTTGCACTGATCGCAGTTTCTGTCAGCTGTGGTCCATGTGAATCAAGTACAACACCTGCTCCCCACTGACGCATTTGCCAGCTTGAACAGGTGCCGATGATTAACTCGATCCTGTCGTGTCCACAAATTGAACAGCACCCCATAAGATGGTAGGTAATTTGTGTGTAGGGCCAGACACACATCCTTTGTTTTTCCACAGCCACGAGACCATACTGAGGAATGTGTACCTTTCCAGGGTCACTGGCCGAGCTGTTTACCACATTGACGTGACCATGTCGTATAAACATTTCAGACAGCAGCTCTGCAAGTATTTTACTTACCAACAGTTGTCAATAAATATATTATTGCGTAATAATGTGTTTGATCAACTACCGTTGCATGAGTCTACATCCTGAACTTCATGCATGGGTGTGGGGCTGGTTCACTGGACGACAGACTTGAAAGCGGTAGAAATCCACGTTACCCACTGTCCACTCTCCTTTATGCGCCCAAACGCGCGCGCACGCACACACACACACACACACACACACACACACACACACAGACGCAGAAAGAGAGATAGATAGATACATACATAAAGAGAGAGAAAGACAGACAGAGACAGAGAGTTTACATGATCTTATAATACAGTTGTCATTATAAGTTAACTAGTGGGGTGAGCTTGTATTAGTCTTACTTTATGTTAGTCTTACTTTATGTTCGATATTCATACGCAATATGCACCAAAATACTCATCAGGGAATTTTCCATCTTGTAATACAAATTAACTGAATTTACCTTGCAGTTTTCGTTATCATAAAAAAAATTGCGTTAAATATGGTGCACACATAAACATCAGGCTACACTATGTATCAAAGTGTTAATACAACATTTATTTTACCCTCACATTTGTTGCTTTCGCCAGTTCTAAACCAAATTATCGCCTCCCAATCTAACAGAGACGCTGGGCGACTATTTGTCATCACAGTCAAGATTTGAGGATGTCCACTATCATACTCTAGCCCAGTTACACTGTATAAAATTTCTTTTAGCATTTCAATGTCATCTGTTGAGTCACTGAGCAATGTATTAGAGTGAAGGTATGTGTACATTGACACATATGAAGGAGTTAGCTGGCATCTTAGGTTCTGATATTTTATGTCTGTTAAACAAATAGTGAAAACAATATGTGTAATGATAACGCTGTGTTTATGTTGCTCTTGATTTGTTTCTATGATCCATGTTCACCATTATTATGGAAAACATTCAATCTTTTGATTTATTATTGAATATTTGCAAAGCAGAACATACAGCTTAAGTCTGAGGACGTCATTACCATAAAAATAAACAAAAACGAAGTGTTCCATATCAAGATTGTGCTCATCTCCATTTCACATTGTTACTGTCACGTCCTTGACCAGCAGGGAATTATCCATAACTACAAAAGTTAATAAAGGAAAAACAAAAAATTCTAGAAAACGTTTATTTATTACCTCAATGAAGTAGAGCTGGAAGTTCAATTTTATTAATTTTTGAACATCAAATCCTGCAAGTGACATCCCCCATCGTCAATACACAGTTGCAGGCGCTTTCTAAAGTTCTGCATCACTCTAAGGGGGCAACTGTTGTGGATTATGGACTATTTCAAGGCATATAGCATCCTTCAAGGCTCCCAGGGTCCTTGGGCGGTGTTTATAAACTTCAGCTTTGAGATAACCCCCAAAAATAGGAGACGGCCACGCCATGTTTGCAACTAACGGCAGTACCTACGTAAACATCCACTGCCACTTTGGAGCCCATTCTTACTCTTACATTGCCCCCTCTTTCTTCTCAGTACCAACGTAAAATTAGGGATAATTCGCAGCCCCGTCCTATAGGTTACTGTTTACGAGGGTGGTTTGAAAAGTTCTCGGAATCACCACGAGAGGTCAGCGCTAGCGCAATGAGTTGTTCACATGAAATTCATTGGACTGTTTCCTGTAAACACGTGCCACGCCAGTACTCTAGGAAGAGAGCTATAGCAGATCAGCAACTGGAAGCAGTTAATTCCATAAATTATCTGGGAGTAGGCACTAGGAGTGATATAAAATGGAATGATCATATAAAGTTGATCGTCAGTAAAGCATATGCCAGACTGAGATTCATTGGAAGAATCCTAAGGAAATGCAATCCGAAAACAAAGGAAGTAGGCTACAGTACACTTGTTCGCCCACTGCTTGAATATTGCTCAGCAGTGTGGGATCTGTACCAGATAGGGTTGATAGAAGAGATAGAGAAGATCCAACGGAGAGCAGCACACTTCGTTACAGGATCATTTAGTAATCGCGTAAGTGTTATGGAGATGATAAACTCCAGTGGAAGACTTTGCAGGAGAGACGCCCAGTAGCTCTGTACGGGCTTTTGTTGAAGTTTCGAGAACATACCGTCACCGAGGAGTCAAGCAGTATATTGCTCCCTCCTATGTATATCTCGTGAAGAGACCATTGGGATAAAATCAGAGAGATTAGAGACCACACAGAGACATACCGACAATCTTTCTTTCCACGAACAATACGAGACTGGAATAAAAGGGAGAACAGATGGAGGTGCTCAAAGTACCCTCCGCCACACACCGTCAGGTGGCTTGCTGAGTATGGATGTAGATGTAGATGTAGACATGGCTCTGTTGTTGTTCCCGCGTAGTGATTTGCGAAGATGGAAAAAGTCGAGATTCGAGCAGTGTTAAGTACTTCGTAAAGAAAGGTATGAAAGCAAAGGAGTCATGCCGATTTCCAGAATGCACTGGGTACTCTGCTCCTTCACATTTAATTGTTGCCAAGTGAACAAATGAATTTAAATTTGGTCGGGAGAGCTTACATGATGACCCACACAATGGTTGGCCAAGATGTGTCACTACTCCAGAAATCATTGCAAAAGTGTACAAAATGGTCATGGACGATCGCCAATTGAAAATGCGCGAAATTGCTCAAGCTGGCCAAATGTCATCTGAAAGGGTTTATCACATTTTAACTGAAGAACTAGAAATGAAAACATTATCTGCAAGATGTGTACGGGACTCTTGACACTGGATCAAAAACGCATGAGAATGGACATATCGGAACAATGTATGGCCCATTTTAAGAGAAACAAACAAGATATTTTGTGCCGGTTTGTGACCTCGTATGAAACTTGGGTGCACTACTATACCACAGAGACAAAACAACAGTGAAAACAGTGGAAACATGCTCATTCTCCGCCACCAAAGAAAGCAAAGAGAAATTCATTTGGCGGGAAAGATCATGGCATCAGTGTTCTGGGATGCGAAGGGGATTCTGTCTGTAGATTATCTCCCCTCTGGGCAAACAATTACTGGAGAATACTATGCTTACCTCCTGGACAAATTGCAACAAAAGATACGGATAAAAAGACCAGGTTCAGTAAGGAAGAAAATCATCTTCCATAAGATAATGCGCGCCCACACACATGTGCTGTCGCCATGGCAAAATTACACGAACTAAGGTATGAATTGTTGCCACACCCACCTTACTCACCTGATATGACTCCGTGAGACTTCCATCTCTTCCCAAAACTGAAAATTTTTTTTGGTGGACAAAGATTCATTTCAAACGAAGAATTGATAGCTGGAGTTGACAACTATTTTTCAGGTCTGGAGGAAACTCATTTTCGAGATGGGATCAAGGCACTGGAACATCGTTGGACCAAGTGCATTAATCTACAAGGAGATTACATTGAAAAATAGAAAATTTTCAGTGATGTAAGTACTTTTTTTCTATTCCATTCCGAGAACTTTTCAAACATCCCTCGTACTTTCAGTTTTCTACACTGTAGACTCTAAAGTCTTGTTGCTAATTCTCACCTCCCACGCTCTCCCCATCGACCCCTTCCTCCCCCCCCCCCTTACACACACACACACACACACACACACACACACACACACATAGATATACGGTTTTTCTTTTTCTACATCTAAACATCCCTTTAGACAAGTGTGTAATATTTCACAGACTAAGCGTTTCTTCATTATACAGAGTACCATATGGTAAGTATATTCCACTTTACAATAACAAAACTGACCTTAATCGGAAATGAATCCAGAGGGAAATGTCTAAATCCTACACGTACTCTTTTGTGTTTCACTAGCAGAAGAAATGGACATATTTAGCCGTACATTTTCATTTCCTTCTATGTGCGTGAACACCAGTACGGAATTTGCAGTTAGAAGTGACTGCTGCAAACGGCCAAAGACTTTGCTGATCAATCCTAAACATATATAACAACAAATTTAAAACTTTTATTCAAAATGTAGCCAAAACAGCGCAATACATAAACATAAACACGTAATATAATTTTTTTCCCTTTCACGTGTTTCTCTTCGCATTAGTTGCAACAAAGTAATTAATCACTGCTATTACAAATAAACAAATTTTAAAATGCAACGAGTACATCTATTATTAAAGTTCTGAACTCTACAGAAAGCGTATGCAAACATCAGTATCCTGAGGTCACATGACTATAGCAGTATATACACTGTAGATTAAGTCGAGATGAACAAATTACTACAGGACACTCTCAGTCCATCAAGCAGGACAACAACCTCAATTTGAGCTACAAAAGCCATCTAAGGTACAGTTCCTGCGCACCGCCCGAAATTTTACTTAAAATCTTGTGAATTTTAGCAGCATAAAATTAACTATTAAATTCTTTAGTTTGTATGGCCTTATGACCACTAAACTACATTGTTTGTAAGAGTTAAGTTTAGATAGAATTGTAAACGTAATAAGTTCTTGTATAACGTTTGCAAAAGTCTTTTTTCTATTATTACTTCACGGGAAAGTTTAAATTAAAAATGATGTTAACGAAATAGTAAGCTGGTAGTATAACAAAGGCAGATGATATTGAAAATCTTGCACGGCGCAAGTGTGCTGTAGCTTAGGTCACTTTTCTAGGCTAATTTGAGGTTGCTCCCTGGCTTGAGAGAACGCAAGTGTCCTGTATCAAATTGACCGCCTCGACTTCCCCTACACCGCTGTGATACAGAGTAAACCAGCGGTGGCCATACGCTCAGCCCGGCTGGTACATTCCCCGCCGCCAATCCAAGCCGTCTCAGCGCGAGGAGAGACAGGGAAACTGCAACCGCTCCACATTTAAATGGCACTGCAGTCACACTGCGTACGACTTGAGTTTATATTTTAGATTTCCAACAACACAGATAGAAAATGAAACAAATTTTCAGTAATATTTAACTATTTTTGGAGCGCTGAAGATGTGATATAATATTTATCTGTACTAGTTGTTGGCGTATGGACAGTCGCAAACTATTTCACAGATTTTCGCACTCAGGTTGCCACATAAGTGTGACTTATTTAGTTCCACAATCGAAAAAAGGTCTCTCACACACAAATGTTGGGCGAAATATTCTAGAACTTTTGCAGTCTCAGTATGGAGACGTCGAAATTCTACACGACGAATACAATGTAGACGTTCTGGACAGTTTGAATGTTAAAGGGACTCGTCTTTAAAACAGGAATTATCTTTCAGATCAATCAGCTACATCTGCATATGCACAGTGACACTTTCAGCTGAAACGGCACACGGTCTTGAAAGCAGCTCAAAAAGAAATGCGAGATTGGCAGTGTTCTCAAAACATTTACGAAACCGTCCTTGTAATTCTTCAAAAGACTCAACAAATTCTTCAGACGTAGCTTTTTCTTTAACGCCAGCGAACTTAGGGAACTGGATTGTGTTCGTCAGTATGTGTCCCTCCTACAAGGCGAATTTCTTTTTAAATTCATCGCCAACAAATCAGAAACAAAGTGTTCCTCACCTTCCAATATCTTACCGTGGCCAGTGTGCAGTCAAGTCCACTTAAAATGCGAGGTCTGCAAATCACTCCGGTTGTACTAACTTTCATTCCTGCACTCCTGTTTACTTCATAAACTAAACAGTAGCGGGTCAATCAATGTACTTTTCAGTAACGTATAAAGCATAGTCTTCGTTCAGCTCCATTGAAAATGGTCGCAGCTGACATGGAATAACATGTGTGACTTCAGGAATTTTACTATTCGTAAAACCTATTTCTTCACGTGTTCCATGCCTGCAAATTTAGCACAAGTACTTCGTGATGTACAGAACAATGAGTCCCGTTTGCCGATCGTTGTAATTTTTTGCTCTTTCATTGTCAACTAAATATGTATGTCCTTTCTGCATGGTATTGTAATATCATTTCATAACAAATCTATAGTGCCCATCGCTTATGCGGCTGCATAATAGTTATTGAGAATTTTCATTCCTCTCGTCAGTCATTCCCATTGATTTTTGAAGACTTGTGACAATAGAGCTCTAAACTGCTATTTTTTATGCGAACAGCCACTGGACCTATGAACGTCCTGCATATCACGAACAAAGAGCGAAGGGTAAACAGTACTGACACCACGATTCTGGCGAACTGAAGAGAGTTGTGCCGACCGAAAAATACCACACCTGAGTACTCAATAGATGTCGCGCAGTTCCGGATACTTCCGAGGAGGACCGAGCATAGGCCAGACAGGCCGGGCCGTGGCCCGCATACTGTGCACGCGTGAAGTATGGCATGCAGTGGCCGGCCCTGGGGTAAACAGTTATCGTATACACCCTGTACATATACTGAAGTGTCAAGTTCAATAACGGCTTCTGCACAAAGTACGGCTTAATAATTAAGTTTCGTAGCGATCACACACAAAACACTAGAGAGCGCATATAACTAATGACACACTTTCGTTCTGTGGGTAGTCTTGTCTCCACTAAGACAGAATCGGGTATTTGGTGCCGGGCTCCTGTTGATTTTTGACAATAAGAAATGCTGTATGCAAATTTACCGTATTACTCGTTCTTGGGTGTCACGGAATTGTTATGTATTCTGGTTGTTTGAGCTAAAATGATTGATGAAGTTGTTCCTGGTTCATCGAGATTAGCTACTGATGACTCCTCCTCGAAAAGAAAATGAGAAAATAATAAAATCAGCAATAGGTGGTATCTGGTAAGAAAACTGGCAAAAATATGTCTAAGTAGTGACTTAAAAATAGTACACTATGGAACAATTTATCCATTTCTTAATTATGGTACGGCGCTGTAGGACTCACCAGCACCAGAATAGAATTTTAGTATTACGGAAGAGAACAATTAGGTTAGCTCATAGACTAAAGTCCACACAGTCCTGTTGTAAAACCTTTGTCCAACATAAATACTTAACGACAAGTTTCTTGCATTTGTATAAACTTATATATTTAGTGAGTAGCAGAAAGAAAGTAAATAAGTGCAGCAATTCACATAATTATGATACTAGAAGTAACGGTGAGTATTTCAGACAGAGGACCGAATTAAAAATAACTGACACTAGTCCTTATATTAATGGGCAGATATGGTTCAACAAGCTTCTACATACTTCAAGAAGTTGTGAAACAAAGCTGTCCCACAGGGTGCAACAAAGCTTTCCTAACAGATAAGTGTTTTTATTCACTTGGTGGATTCTAAGTTACATGTCCTCTGTTCCAACATTTAATATATTTACAACGTTAAAATAAATATATGTAAGAGCTATATTAGTTCACTTCATAACTCCTGACATACATGGCAATACATGACACTTGCAAAACTCCGTATTTTGATCACTACGTACAAAACGTGTAAATAAATAAATCACCCTCCACAAGTTGGTACGAAGCAGAAACCATTGGTATACCATAGTGTTCATTACGTAAGTGATGTTAGGTGGCTGCTTCGTCTGCAGCATTTTTTTTTCTTTTTTTCCCCAACGATAGTCATTGGTGCTGTTTACTTTATTCCTCACAAATTCTTCCATTAGTAACGCAAGAAAATGTTTATGGACTGCACATTTTGCCCATAGGTATTAAAATAAATTTAGAAATTCCGTGTTATTAAAGAAAGTACTTCATGTGCTAGGAACGACACAATGAATATCTGTCTTTCTACTTGCTAGATGGATTAATGGATCACACGTTAAAGATCATGCTCCCGTTATTTAAACTGTCGTTTTTGATTAGCCAAACAAGTACAACGGTGACTTACCAGCTTATCTTCTCGCGCAATGGATGACATTAAATCTAGAACGTAACTTGCTCTCTCTCGACTGTCGAGACTCCAGGCACGGGTGTCTGTACACGACTCATACCGTTTCAGACGACCTTCACTCCTTTTATGACATACAAGACATTGTTCTTCGTCTCCCTTTCTGTTAAATAAGCGAGAATGCCTAATAAAAAACATGACTAAAAATTTTCATTCTTTATACCTCCGATTTATACCACTGTTGCTATAGAAACGAGTAACCAACGACAGTTTTAACAGTAGCTACTGGACGGCTATCTCTCTCATTTGAAATTCACGTTAAAAATTTACACTACAACGTAAGTGGTACATGAGCAAATAAAATTAAGAAGTCAATCAGACAGCTGGAGATGTGAACCAATCGGTTCGAAGTAAAAACTGTCCGATTATTAAGAAAGGACGGCGCAGTCTTCAAAAACACACACACACACACACACACACACACACACACACACTGGTGTGAAAGTCGATACGTTTGTTTAAAGGTCGTCATTTTCCACTTACGGCTGTATGAGTTTTTTTTGTGGTCTTGCAGTTTTGATGTTACGCCTTTGTAAAGGATCTAAAAATATACCAGGAAAATAGATTGAGGGAAATAACAACAATGTAAACAACAAATTCTGGTATCTGCTGACATGCAAGCTGCTCACATATTTGTCCGTCATTATATTCTGTTTATAAGAGGTATTATGTGGCCTTGAACTTCATGCCTTAATCTTTTCAAACAACGCAGTATAATGACTGAAGCGTTTCAGTACGTATGTTCCTTGATTTGTTTTGTCATAAAGAAAACCATAGGTCTACTCAGGTTGAAACAAATTTCCAAGAATATAGCCCATTAATATAAAAGGCATAACACAAATTTTCATTTGAAAATATTTTAAAGAAGTACCTGCTTGCAACCTTATTTTGTATCAAAGCAGATTTCTTTATCAGTACGGTACCATAGTAAATAAAATCTTTCAAATAGCCTTTTCATGTTCTTCACAGACTTGGAAATTCCATTGAACTGTTTATGACAATGTCTATTTTAGCCGAAGCTGCCAAAGAAAAACTATTGCGGAACAAATCACTGACTGTGCACTTCACTACTGCTGTATAGTTATTGTTGTTGCACTCATTACTATTTATATTCTACATATTTATGTGCTGCTGGCACTGTACATATTTCATGTATTGACTCGATCCACATTCAAGCTAGTAGCTCACACATAGCTGTTGTAGAATTATGGAACACGTTTTTTGCTCATGTATTATGACGATAAAAATCAACATGGATTCCGCATACAGAGGTCCTGCGAAAAACTCGGCTCGCTCTGTTCCTCCATGAGATCTAAGTGCTGTAAATGTCGGCGCTCAGGTTGCTGCCCTGTTCAGGAAGGCATTTATATCGTACCGCACTGCCGTTTTATGAAAAAAATACAAGCTTACCGAGTGTCGGGTCAGATTTTCGTCTGGATTCAAGACTTTCTAGATCTTAAAACGTCGCTCTTAACCGAACAAAATCTGTAGACGCAAATGTAATGTCGGGAATACGCTACGGAGGTGAGGCAGGACTCGTACTGTTTACGATGTACACTCCTGGAAATGGAAAAAAGAACACATTGACACCGGTGTGTCAGACCCACCATACTTGCTCCGGACACTGCGAGAGGGCTGTACAAGCAATGATCACACGCACGGCACAGCGGACACACCAGGAACCGCGGTGTTGGCCGTCGAATGGCGCTAGCTGCACAGCATTTGTGCACCGCCGCCGTCAGTGTCAGCCAGTTTGCCGTGGCATACGGAGCTCCATCGCAGTCTTTAACACTGGTAGCATGCCGCGACAGCGTGGACGTGAACCGTATGTGCAGTTGACGGACTTTAAGCGAGGGCGTATAGTGGGCATGCGGGAGGCCGGGTGGACGTACCGCCGAATTGCTCAACACGTGGGGCGTGAGGCCTCCACAGTACATCGATGTTGTCGCCAGTGGTCGGCGGAAGGTGCACGTGCCCGTCGACCTGGGACCGGACCGCAGCGACGCACGGATGCACGCCAAGACCGTAGGATCCTACGCAGTGCCGTAGGGGACCGCACCGCCACTTCCCAGCAAATTAGGGACACTGTTGCTCCTGGGGTATCGGCGAGGACCATTCGCAACCGTCTCCATGAAGCTGGGCTACGGTCCCGCACACCGGTAGGCCGTCTTCCGCTCACGCCCCAGCATCGTGCAGCCCGCCTCCAGTGGTGTCGCGACAGGCGTGAATGAAGGGACGAATGGAGACGTGTCGTCTTCAGCGATGAGAGTCGCTTCTGCCTTGGTGCCAATGATGGTCGTATGCATGTTTGGCGCCGTGCAGGTGAGCGCCACAATCAGGACTGCATACGACCGTGGCACACAGGGCCAACACCCGGCATCATGGTGTGGGGAGCGATCTCCTACACTGGCCGTACACCACTGGTGATCGTCGAGGGGACACTGAATAGTGCACGGTACATCCAAACCGTCATCGAACCCATCGTTCTACCATTCCTAGACCGTCAAGGGAACTTGCTGTTCCAACAGGACAATGCACGTCCGCATGTATCCCGTGCCACCCAACGTGCTCTAGAAGGTGTAAGTCAACTACCCTGGCCAGCAATATCTCCGGATCTGTCCCCCATTGAGCATGTTTGGGACTGGATGAAGCGTCGTCTCACGCGCTCTGCACGTCCAGCACGAACGCTGGTCCAACTGAGGCGCCAGGTGGAAATGGCATGGCAAGCCGTTCCACAGGACTACATCCAGCATCTCTACAATCGTCTCCATGGGAGAATAGCAGCCTGCATTGCTGCGAAAGGTGGATATACACTGTACTAGTGCCGACATTGTGCATGCTCTGTTGCCTGTGTCTATGTGCCTGTGGTTCTGTCAGTGTGATCATGTGATGTATCTGACCCCAGGAATGTGTCAATAAAGTTTCCCCTTCCTGGGACAATGAATTCACGGTGTTCTTTTTTCAATTTCCGGGAGTGTATATGAATGATGAAGTAGAATGCGTGGGAAGCATTTTAAGGCTGTTCACAAGATTATGCGATTATCTATAAGAAGGCAGAGACACCAGAAGACAGCAACGATTTGCAGAAGGACCTGCAGAGGATTGATTCATGGTGAAGGTACTGGCAGTTGACCCTGAAAGTAAAAAAGATTAACATATTGCGCATACATAGGAAACGAAATCCACTACTGTACAACTACACTACTGATGACAAATTGTTGGAAACAGTACCTACCGTAAAATATCTAGGAGTATCTATCGAGAATGACCTTAGGTGGAATGACCACGTAAAATAAACTGTAGAATAAGCACATGACAGGCTGAGATTCATAGGAAAAATCTGGAAAAATCTTAAGGAAATGCAATTCATCCACTAAATCAGTGGCTTACAAGGCACTTGTTCGACCGATTCTTGAGTTCTGTTCATCAGTCTGGGACCCTTACCGGGTAGGACCGATGGAAGAAAGAGTGAACGCCCAACGAAGAGCGACGCGTTTCGTCACGGGATCGTTCAGTCCCCGCGAGAGCGTTACAGAGATGCTCAACAAACTCCAGTGGCTGACTTTACAAGAGAGGCGTTGTGCATCACAGAGAGATTAACTACTGAAATTTAGAAACAGTACTTTTCGGGGAGAGTCGGACAAGGTATTATCTCTTCCCGTTTCGCGATATGACCACAACGAGAAAATTCGAGAAATTGGAGATAATACAGAGGCTTCCCGACAATCATACTTCCCACGTGCCATTCGCAAGTGGAACAGGGAATGGAGAATCAGCTAGTGGTATCAGAAGTACCCTCTGACACACGGCGTCAGGTGGCTTGCAGAATATTCATGCAGATGTAGAGGCGGTTCTGCAGAACACGTATACCATAAGTAAAAATAGATATATGGCCGCTCCAGAACACTTTCATTAAAAGCCTATCAGTTTTGCATCGCTTGCAAGAATAACAATCGGGCTGCGTTTACGTTCTATGTGGTACATGTGCTCACCCTTCCTTCCAGTCGGTACTGCCTCTGGCAGCGGAGGTGTCTGAACTGTATGCAAGCAGGCTGTCTGCTAAGGGGCTCCGGACCAGTTGAAATCTTGAAATTTTCAATTTTTCTTTTTCTATTGCTTAATGTACTTTCCCACTGGTGTCGCCACCTTCTTATAGACAATCGCATCAACTTGTGAACAGTCTTAAAGAGCTCCCCTCGCATTCTACTTGATCATTCATATACACCGTGAACAGTAAAGGTCCTGCCGCACTTCCATATGGTATTCCCGAAATTACATTCACATCTATAGATTTTGTTACGTTAAGAGTGACGTTTATTTATTTATTTATTTATTGTTCCGTGGCGCCAAATTAAGGAGAAGTCTCCATGGTCATGGAAGGAGTCAATACATGAAATTATAACACGATATTAGAAACAGATAAAATGAAATACAAAAAAACATATTCAGGTGACAAGTCGTAAGTTTAAATTTTTTAGCTCTTCCTGGAGCTCCTCGACAGAATAGAAGGAGTGAGCCATGAGGAAACTCTTCAGTTAAGACTTAAAAGAGTTTGGGCTACTGCTAAGATTTTTGAGTTCTTGTGGTAGCTTATTGAAAATGGATGCAGCAGAATGCTACACTCCTTTATGCGCAAGAGTCAAGGAGGTGCATTCCACATGCAGATTTGATTTCTGCCTGGTATTAACTGAGTGAAAGCTGCTAACTCTTGGGAATAGGCTAATATTGCTAACAACAAACGACATTAAAGAAAATATATACTGTGAGGGCAATGTCAGAATTCCCAGACTATTGAATAGGGGTCGACAAGAGGTTCTCGAACTTACACCACATATACCTCGAACAGCCCGTTTTTGAGCCAAAAATACCCTTTTTGAATCAGAAGAATTACCCCAAAAATAATACCATACGACATAAGCGTATGAAAATATGCGAAGTAGATTAATTTTCGTGTTGAAGTGTCACTTATTTCAGATACTGTTCTAATGGCAAATAAAGCAGCATTTAGTTTCTGAACAAGATCCTGGACATGGGCTTTCCACAATAGCTTACTATCTATCGGAACGCCTAGGAACTTGAACTGTTCCGTCTCACTTATAATTTACCCATTCTGTCTGATCAAAATATTAGTTCTTGTTGAATTGTGAGTTAGAAACTGTAAAAACTGAGTCTTACTGTGATTTGTCCACCCCGGTAGCTGAGTGGTCAGCGTGACAGACTGTCAATCCTAAGAGCCCGGGTTCGATTTCCGGCTGGGTTGGAGATTTTCTCCGCTCAGGGTCTGGGTGTTTTGTTGTCCTAACCATCATCATTTCATCCCCATCGACGCGCAGGTCGCCGAAGTGGCGTCAAATCGAAAGACCTGCACCAGGCGAATGGTCTACCCGACGGGAGGCCCTAGCCACACAACATTTCCATTTATACTGTGATTTAGCACCAAATCATTTTCCACGAGCCACGTACTTATTTCATGAAATACATTATTTGGTACTGTTTCAATATTACACACAAGATCCTTCACTACCAAGCTGGTATCATCAGCAAACAGAAATATTTTGAATCACCTGTAATACTAGAAGGCATATCATTTATATAAATAAGAAACAGCAGTCGCCCCAGCACTGACCCTTGGGGAACGCCCCACTTAACAGTGCTCCATTGGTACTGAACATCACTACCAATCTCAACACTGCAGAGAATTACCTTCTGCTTTCTGTTCTTGATACTGTTTCAATATTACACACAAGATCCTTCACTATCAAGCTGGTGTCATCAGCAAACAGAAATATTTTTGAATCACCTGTAATACTAGAAGGCATATCATTTATATAAATAAGAAACAGCAGTGGCCCCAGCACTGACCCTTGGGGAACGCCCCACTTAACAGTGCCCCATTGGGACTGAACATCACTAACACTCTTAATATTGCGGAGAATTACCTTCTGCTTTCTGTTCTTAAAGTCAGAGGCGAACCAATTGTAAGCTATTCCCCTTACTCCATAATGGCCCAACTTCTGCAGTAATATTTTGTGGTCAATACAGTCAAAAGCCTTCGTTAAATCAAAGAAAACACCTAGCGTTCAGAACCTTTTATTTAATCCGTCCAAAACCTCACAGGGAAAAGAGAATATAGCATTTTCAGTTCTTAAACCATTTATAAAACCAAACTGAACATGTTGTTGTTGTTGTTGTCTTCAGTCCTGAGACCAGTTTGATGCAGCTCTCCATGCTACTCTAGCCTGTGCAAGCTTCTTCATCTCCCAGTACTTACTGCAACCTACATCGTTCTTTATCTGCTTAGTGTATTCATCTATTGGTCTCCCTCTACGATTTTTACCCTCCACGTTGCCCTCCAATGCTAAATTTATGATCCCTTGATGCCTCAGAACATGTCCTACCAACCGGTCCCTTCTTCTTGTCAAGTTGTGCCACAAACTCCTCTTATCGCCAATTCTATTCAATACCTCCTCATTAGTTATATGATCTACCCATCTAATCTTCGGCATTCTTCTGTAGCACCACATTTCGGAAGCTTCTATTCTCTTATTGTCTAAACTATTCATCATCCATGTTTCACTTCCGTACAAATACTTTCACAAACGACTTTCTGACACTTAAATCTATACTCGATGTTAACAAATTTCTCTTCTTCAGAAATGCTTTCCTTACCATTTCCAGTCTACATTTCATATCCTCTCTACTTCAACCATCATCAATTATTTTGCTCCCCAAATAGCAAAACCCCTTTACTAATTTAAGTGTCTCATTTCCTAATCTAATTCCCTCAGCATCACCCGACTTAATTCGACTACATTCCATTATCCTCGTTTTGCTTTTGTTGATGTTCATCTTATATCCTCCCTTCGAGACACTATCCACTCCATTCAACTGCTCTTCCAAGTCCTTTGCTGTCTCTGACAGAATTACAATGTCATCGGCGAACCTCAAAGTTTTTATTTCTTCTCCATGGATTTTAATTCCTACTCCAAATTTTTCTTTTGTTTCCTTTACTGCTTGCTCAATATACAGATTGAATAACATCGGGGACAGGCTACAACCCTGTCTCACTCCCTTCCCAACCGCTGCTTCCCTTTCATGCCCCTCGTCTCTTATAAGTGCCATCCAGTTTCTGTACAAATTGTAAATATCCTTTCACTCCTTGTATTTTACCCCTGCCACCTTTAGAATTTGAAAGAGAGTATTCCAGTCAACGTTGTCAAAAGCTTTCTCTAAGTCTACAAATGCTAGAAACGTAGGTTTGCCTTTGCTTAATCTTTCTTCTAAAATAAGTCGTAGGGTCAGTATTGCCTCACGTGTTCCAATATTTCTGAGGAATCCAAACTGATCTTCCCCGAGGTCAGCTTCTACAAGTTTTTCCATTCGTCTGTAAAAAATTCGTGTTAGTATTTTGCAGCTGTGACTTATTAAACTGATAGTTCGGTAATTTTCACATCTGTTAACACCTGCTTTCTTTGGGATTGGAATTATTATATTCTTCTTGAAGTCTGAGGGTATTTCGCCTGTCTCATTCATCTTGCTCACCAGATAGTAGAGTTTTGTTAGGACTGGCTCTCCCAAGGCCGTCAGTAGTTCTAATGGAATGTTGTCTACTCCTGGGGCCTTGTTTTTACTCAGGTCTTTCAGTGCTCTGTCAAACTCTTCACGCAGTATCGTATCTCCTATTTCATCTTCATCTACATCCTCTTCCATTTCCATAATATTGTCCTCAAATACATCGACCTTGTATAGACCCTCTATATACTCCTTCCACCTTTCTGCTTTCCCTTCTTTGCTTAGAACTGGGTTTCCATCTGAGCTCTTAATATTCATACAAGTGGCTCTCTTTCCTCCAAAGGTCTCTTTAATTTTCCTGTAGGCAGTATCTATCTTACCCCTAATGAGATAAGCCTCTACATCCTTACATTTGTCCTCTAGCCATCCCTGCTTAGCCGTTTTGCACTTCCTATCGATCTCATTTTTGAGACGTTTGTGTTCCTTTTTGCCTGTTTCATTTACTGCGTTTTTATATTTTCTCCTTTCATCAATTAAATTCAATATTTCTTCTGTTACCCAAGGATTTCTACTAGCCCCCGTCTTTTTACCTACTTGATCCTCTGCTGCCTTCACTACTTTAACCCCCAGAGCTACCCATTCTTCTTCTGCAGTATTTCTTATCCCCATTCCTGTCAATTGTTCCCTTATGCTCTCCCTAAAACTCTGTACAACCTCTGGTTTAGTCAGTTTATCCAGGTTCCATCACCTTAAATTCCCACCTTTTTGCAGTTTGTTCAGTTTTAATCTACAGTTCATAACCAATAGATTGTGGTCAGAGTCCACATCTGCCCGTGGAAATGTCCTACAATTTAAAACCTGGTTCCTAAATCTCTGTCTTACCATTATATAATCTATCTGATACCTTCTAGTATCTCCAGGATTCTTCCATGTGTACAACCTTCTTTTATGATTCTTGAACCAAGTGTTAGCTATGATTAAGTTATGCTCTGTGCAAAATTCTACCAGACTTTCGTCTCCCTTCACTACCTGAATAATTTCTTTTATTTCATCATACATTTCATCAATTTCTTATCTGCAGAGCTAGTTGGCACATAAACTTGTACTACCGTAGTAGGCATGGGCTTAGTGTCAATCTTGGCCACAATAATGCGTTCACTATGCTGTTGATAGTAGCTTACCCGCACTCCTATTATTTATTCACTATTAAAGCTACTCCTGCATTACCCCTATTTGATTTTGTGTTTATAACCCTGTATTCACGTGGCCAAAAGTCTTGTTCCTGCTGCTACCGAACTTCACTAATTCCCGCTATATCTAACTTTAACCTATCCATTTCCCTTTTTAAATTTTCTAACCTACCTGCCCGATTAAGGGATCTGACATTCCACGCTCTGATCCGTAGAATGTCAATATTCTTTCTCCCGATAACGACGTCCTCTTGAGTAGTCCCCGCCTGGAGGTCCGAATGGGTGACTAGTTTACCTCCGGAATATTTTACCCAATAGGACGCCATCATCATTTAACCATACAGTAAAGCTGCATGCACTCGGGAAAAATTATGCCTGTAGTTTCCCCTTGCTTTCAGCCGTTCACAGTACCAGCATAGGAAGACTGTTTTGGTTAGTGTTGCAAGGCCAGATCCATCATCCAGACTGTTGCCCCTGCAACTACTGAAAAGGCTGCTGCCCCCCTTCAGGAACCACACGTTTGTCTGGCCTCTCAACAGATACCCCTCCATTGTGGTTGCACCTGCGGTATGCCCATCTGTATCGCTGAGGCATGCAAGCCTCGCCACCAACGGCGAGGTCCATGGTTCATGGGGGTAGGAACTGAACATTTGACAGCAAATTATGTGAATTTAAATGCTCCAGTAACCTTGTATATATAACCTTATCGATAACTTTAGCAAACACTGATGGTATAGAAATAGGTCTAAAATTGTCAACATTATCAATGTCTCCCTTTTTTATAAAGTGGCTTCACTACCGAGTACTTTAATTGGTCAGGAAACCGACCACTCCTAAAGGAAAAGTTACAGATATGGCTAAGTACTAGGCTAACATACATAGAACAGTACCTCAGTATTCTGCTAGATACCCTGTCATATCCATGAGAGTTCTTGGTCTTCAGTGATTTAATTATTAACTCAATCTCCCTCTTGTCAGTACCATGGAGGAGCATTTCAGGTAACAGTCTCGGAACACTTTTTTCTAAGAGCGCTATATGATTCCCCATTGGGCCTAGGTTTCTATTTAGTTCACCTGCTATATTCAGAAAGTGATTATTAAATACTGTACATATATGCGTCTTATCAGTAACATGGACATTCCCACTATGCACTGATTCTATATCCTCAACCTGCCTCTGCAGACTAGCCACTTCCTTTTCGACTGACCATATGGTTTAGATTTTGACTGTTTCTAACGTTTTGATATAATTGCCACTTTGTTCTACAAGATATTCTTATCCCTTTAGTCAGCCACCCAGGCTGCCTGTTTGTACTAGTACCCTGTTTTGAACGTTCTAACGGAAAACAACTTTCAAAGAGTACGAGAAAAGTCTTGAGAAAAGCATTATATTTATCTACTGTATCAGCACTATAAACTTCTGGTCACTCTTGTTCCTTGATAAGGTTTACAAAGGTCTCTACAGCAACTGGATCAGCTTTACTAAACAGCTGATGACTATATTTAACACGTTTTGCAGCACAAAAATCTTCTACAGTTAAAGTTTGTGCACCATGATCTGAAAGGCCATTCACCTTTTTGCTAACAGAATGCCCTTCTAGTAATGAGGAATGAAGAAAAATGTTGTCTATGGTTGTTCTACTGTTCCCTTGCACTCTCATTGGAAAGAATACGGTTTGCATATGATTATATGAATTAAGAAGGTCTACCAGCATCCTCTTCCTTGCACAATCACTTATACAATTAATATTAAAGTCGCCACATATAACTAACTTTTTGTATTTCCTATAAAGTGAACCAAGAACCTCCTCTAGCTTTAGCAAAAATGTTGTGAAATTGGTGTCTGGGGATTTATAAATAACAACAGTTAGAAGTTTAGCTCCATTAAATTTAACCACACCTGCACAACATTCAAACACCTTTTCAGTGCAGTACTTTGAAATATCAATTGACTCAAATGGGATGCCGTTTTTCACATACATGGCTACTCCCCCACACCGCAAAGAGCTCCTCGAAAAGCTGCCAGCCAACCTGTATCCTGGCAAAGGGAGCCTCTGAATTATCTCCTTATTTAAGAAGTGTTCAGATATACCAATAATTTCAGAGTCAACATCTATAAGCAGTTCATTAACTTTATCTCTAATACCTTGTATATTTTGATGAAATATACTAATTCCCTCATTACTCGGATACCTAAACTTTGTCAAAAGTGGTTCCTTTGTTAGAGAGACTTCCCTTAAGCAGGAATACCTATCAGCTGACTTCAATCTAAAAAAGGTGCAGCTCTAACACCCACTACTGCAGGAATTTTCCCATGAGTGATCCCACCAACCCCACCTATGCTGTCACCTATAAGCTTTGCCAACCTCCCCTTCTCATACCTGTCGAGGTGCAGACCATGTCTAGTGAAACCCGTCCTGCTGATAGACTCCACCGACACCACTGAAATGTGACCCATGCTTTCTGTCATCAGCGCACCCCCAAGTCTCATGTTATTATGCCTGACGGCTGTATTAATATGAGGCCGATCGTGACGCTGAAACAGTACCACAAAATGCACATTCGTGTTGCCAGTCTGGGTGGCTATCTTTTCCAGGTCACCATCTATGTCATACTCCCCATCCCTATCAATACTATTACCAGCCCTACCCACGACCACTACCTGATCCTCTTTAGTAAAATGCTTACATAACCCTCCTATGTTAACAGTCACCTAAGCCAATCCTGCATTAGGCTTCACAATGCTGGTGACCTGGTACTCACTCCCCAGCACTTCCTGCAACTGCTGGCCTACACCTCTGCCATGAGAACTACTTGCAGATCTATCTGCAAGAAAGTCTTGAATCGAGACGAGAATCTGGCCCGATACTAAGCAAGCTTGTATTTTTCACTAAACAGCAGTGCGGTAGAGTGTCAAATGCCTCCCTGAACAGGGCAGCAACCTGAGCGCCGACGTTTACAGCACTCTGGATCTCATGGAGGAACAGAGCAAGCCGAGTTTTTTTGCAAGATCTCTATATGCGGAATTCATGTTGATTTTTATCGTCATAATACGTGAGCATGAAACGTGTTCCATAATTCTACAATACATATGTACTATTGCCTTATTTGTGGTTTATTCATCCATGTAAACAAAGCACTGTCTCGCCATGAGCGTTTTCCATGATTCTGGACAGCTAAAGAAGGTAGGATTCGTCAGTTATTTAGGAGGTGGAGATTCAAAAGCTTTCAAAACAGTTGAGGAAGAGAAGCCATATGGAGAAAATATAACTATCGCTGAACTGAAGTGCATATATCGCGTAAGAGGAAAGCTGTATGAGCAGCTTTGTTTTACCTCTCTTCAACAGACAATAAACCCATTCATGTCCTGTGCCCTCCAGGAAGAGATTCATGGTGCAAATACAATAGAGAACCAGAAAACTGTGAGAAATTCATTCACAAACCACCTATATCTTTTGACATAGTGCAGGTCTTGAAAGAAACTTTCAGAAATTTGTCAGATGTAAGACATGTCTTCCTGGCTGCACACAGGATCCTAACGATTCCATCAACAGTGTAATCTGGACATAAGTCCAAAGACACTGTTTGAGTCAATTAGTACACTGCATTTTGGTGCCTTTGGTGGAGTGTCAACGTTCAGTGAAGGAAATGGGGCTCGGTGTGAAGTCCTGAAGAGTTGGATGCAAACTGCTGGTTAAATTTAGATAAAGAAAGAGGTAGGCATCAGAGAGAGCTGTTAGAGAATTTGAAACAAGGGGAAATAATAATAATAATAATAATAAGATTTTATTGTCGTTAAATTTACAGAAGCAATAGACAATGTCAAATTACAAAATATAAACAATATTATATGCAGGAGTTATAAGTACAATATTACAGTAGTTTCTAAATAGTCAATAGACAGGAGATACAATATATAAAGTGAGGTAGTACAACCAAATCAATCAGAGTATACCAGTACAAAATACAGGAAAAAGTCAGAATACTGAATACCAAGACAGGAAAACATATTATATACAAAGAAATATTACATCACATTATAATAACTGCCCTTTGCAAATGTGCAGAGAAAAACAGATTAATGCTTATTACTAGCTACTAACAAATAGACAACTAGAACTGCTGATGAAATAATTAATATTAATTTTGGGAGCAGCCAAAGTTTATAATATTATTTGTTTTTGACTGCAATCAAGAAATTCATCAAGGGAATAAAAAGTATGCTCGACCAGCCACTCAGTCAGTTTTGGCTTGATCTTTTCAATAGGACAATCGAATTTACGAAGAGAAAATTTATTTCAACATTTGGAACTTATTACATGATAGCTTTTTAAAGACTTAGTTAAACATTGAAAAGGCACATCAATGTGTTTCCTGTTTCTCATATTATACGAATGTATATTTTCTCTTAATTGCAGGTTTGATAAATTGTTCACGGTATGTAGAACAACAGTATTTATATAGAGATTAATAACAGTCATAACTTTAAGTTTTACAAACAATGGCTTGCAGGAATCTAGTCTACCAGGATCAGTGATAATTCTTACAACTTTTTTGCAGTAGAAGACTATCATGTACATGGCTACAGTTTCCCCATAATAGTAAACCATAAGAAATAATGCTCTGAAAGAAGGCAAAATACGCTGATGTAATAGACTGATCTGATACATTATCTTTTAACCTTCTCAACAAATAGATTACTCTAGAAAGCCTAGCAGATATATAGTTAATATGGTAATTCCAATTAAGTTTACTATCTAAATATATACCAAGAAATTCAACATTATTTGAAACATTCAGAAATAAGTTATCTCTCAAGCTGAAAAACATGAACTGTGTTTTATTTTCATTTAATAAAAAACCGTGTGCTCTGAACCGTTTTGATGCTTCAATGATGGTATTTTCTGTTATTTTTTTAACAATTCAATGTCAGGCTCATTGTTAAAGGTTGTATCGTCAGCATATAAGACTGAATGGGAACTTACATTAGATGGTAAATCATTAATAATAATCAGAAAAAGCAGTGGGCCAAGCACCGAGCCCTGAGGCACACCACACAGGATATCGACTACATTAGATCTATCTTCATTAATACAAACAATCTGTTTATGGTGCTCCAAAAAAGAACTAAGAGTACACAAACCACTGTTTTAAAAACCTACAATCTCTAATTTATGCAGAAGTAACTTGTGATTCACACAATCAGATGCTTTACTCACATCACAAAGGGTGACCAGAGCAAACTCCTTATCTTTGGTTATCTGGAGAACCTTTTTAACAAGCGAATCAATAGCATGAGTGGTCAATCTGTTTTTCCTAAAACCAAATTGCTCATTGGAAATAATAGAATTATTATCTAGAAAGCTACACATTTGGTTATACGTAACATTTTCTAATACTTTAGAAAAAACAGGAGTGAGGGATATGGGGCGGTAACTAGATGGACATCTTCCATCTCCATTGTTATACACAGGAACAACTCTGCGTAACTTCAGAACATTGGGGAAAATTCCCTGTGTCAGACATTTATAACATAAGTTAGAGGGCCGACAATGCATTCAATAACATTTTTCAGTATCTTACAGGACATGCCGTATATATCGGCACTGCTTGAACACTTAAACTTATTTACAATATTTAAAACCTCCCGCTGCGTCACTTCAGAGAGCACAAAATTATGTCTGTGATGTACCTCTTCAGGCTATCCCGGCGATATAATGACATCTTGGGTTGTTGGGTGTTCTGCCGGATATCAGCATCGCACTTGCACGATATTTCGGTCACGTAGCTCGTAACCTTCATCAGGTGCGACCTGAGACTCCTCCTCGAGTGGACCTGGTCCAGTATTTATGCCTATGGCCTTCCCCCTCCACCAACGGCTGCAGGCGTTTCCTCTGTGGTCCGAGCCCATTCCCTGCGACCTGCTGGAGCGTTGCTGCTCCGTTTTCCGTCCGCTGCGGTTCTAGGTGTTCCCTCTGTGGTCCGCGCTCACCAAACCCGCTCCTGGGTACCAAGCGTTTCCCCTGCGGTCCGCGCCCGCTCACCACGACCTGTTGGAGCGTTGCCGTTCCGTTTTTCGTCCGCTGCGGCTCTGGATGTCTCCTCTGCGGTCCGCGCCCACCAGTCCCACTTCTGGGTGTTCCATCTTCGGTCTGGTGCGCCTGGCAGTCCGTCAGGGGCTCGTTTTCCATCTCCATGTCTCTGGTTCTTCTGTTTGTGTAGTGTTGCAGCTGGCCCCGTTGCTCCTTTAACAATTCCAGAGCCGGATCCCAAGCTCTGCTTAGCTGGTACCCTGTGTCACGGTTCATAAGATCGTCAGCCATTTTAATTGCTATCGATTCTCTTATAACACTGTCCCAAAATCTGGGTGTTTGTGCTAGAATCTTGGTATCGTCATACTTCATGGCTGATCTAGTTCTAGACAGTGTTCAGCAATGGCTGACTTAGTCACCTGTCTTATCTAGTGTGCCTCTGGTGTTCTTTGCACCTGATCTCCACAGTTCTTGTCGTCTGGCCAATGTAGGACATGCCACATTGACAAGGTATATTGTAAATCCCTGGTTTTCGTAACCCCAGGTCGTCTTTGACACTCCCCAGCAGTCCCCCGATCTTGTTGGATGGACAGAAAACACACTTGATATTGTGTTTACGGAGGATCCTACTGATTCTGGCAGAAATAGAGCCAGCATAGGGCCGATATGCCACCTTCTTTGCTTCATCTTGGTCTTCTTCAGGAACCTGTGGTATAATGGCTGGTTGGAGTGCCCTCTCAATTTGTCTGTCCGTGTATCCATTCTTGGAGAACACTGTTTTGAGACGTTCTATCTCTATAGGTAGATTCTCTTGGTCTGACAGGGCCCGTGCTCTGTGGACCAAAGTCTTCAGAACCCCATTCTTCTGTGCAGGGTGGTGACAGCTGCTGGCCTGCAGATATAAATCAGTGTGTGTTGGTTTTCGGTACACACTGTGGCCAATTGATCCATCTGCTTTCCTCTGGACTAGTACATCCAGAAATGGCAGCTGGCCATTCTTCTCCAGTTCCATGGTGAACTCGATATTAGGGTGGCATGAGTTGAGATGTTCAAGAAACTCATTGAGCCTGTCCATCCCATGGGCCAGATCACGAAGGTGTCCTCCACATACCTAAAGAAGCATGTGGGTTTAAATGTGGCTGTCTCCAATGTCCTCTCCTCAAAACTCTCCATAAACATGTTGGCAACCACAGGGGACAGTGGGCTGCCCATAGCTACACCTTCAGTTTGCTCGTAATATTGGTTTCTGTACAGGAAATACGTGGATGTCAGTGTATGACTGAACAGGTCCAACAGAGCACCGTCAAATTTCTCTGCAATCAGTTCTAGTGAGTCCTTCAGTGGGACCCTGGTGAACAGCGATACCACATCAAAACTAATCTGTGATGTGCAGTTGCTTGAGGCGTTGCAGGAAATCTTCTGAGTTGCGGATGTGGTGAATACATTTCCCCACATATGGAGACAGGAGACCTTTCAAGTACTTGGCTGTCGTGTACATAGGTGCCCCAATATTACTGACAATTGGACGTAGGGGCACGCCCTCCTTGTGTATTTTAGGCAAACCATACAGTCTAGGTGGCACTGGCGCTTTTTCCCGTAGTTGTCTGATGATCTTATCGGGCATCCCTGTTTCCTTCAAGAGAGCACTAGTGTTCTTGGCCAACTTGTCCGTGGGGTCACACTCCAGAATTCTGTATGCAGGGTCCTCCAGAAGTTGGCGTAATTTCTCATCATAATCCACCCGCTGCAAGATGACAGTGGAGTTCCCTTTGTCTGCTGGCAGTACCACAATGCTGTTGTCTTCCCAGAGTTTCTTGAGTGCAAGCCTCTCCTCGGTTGTGATGTTCGATTTCGGCGGCCTGGCCTTGGTGAGGGCCCTGCAGGTCTCTCGGCGGACTTCCCCTGCCACATTAGGTGGAAGTGTGGCTGCAACTTGCTCTACTGCACTGACATAACCTGAAATGGGTACGTTTCTAGAGGTCGTAGCAAAGTTGAGACCCTTGCTGAGTACCTTTAAGGTTATATCATCAAACTGTATGCCACTCAGATTCGTCACAGTGTGTGTCTCTTCCATCTGCTGTGCTTTCTTACTCATGCGGTCAAACTTTGCAGACTGGCAAGATGAGGCATTCCTCCTAGCACACTCAGCTAAAGACAAGGAGGCACGGTGTACCCAATCCCAATCTTCTCTTGTTAAGGAGGCTGCCATGTACAGATGAATGTGTAACAGCTCCCTGGCCACAACATCTAACCTGTGGCGCATATCTCGAATCCTCTCTCTCACCAGTGCCATGCTGGCTCTGCGTTTTATCATGTTCGCCGCTCTGGAGTTCATGTGATGTTTAATTCTGGCAAACACTGGTACCACATCTCCATCTCGACACCTCAGCAAAAAACTGAGAGAACTCAGCACCTTCCCTTTCTTTTGCTGAAGCTTGTCCAGCTTCTTGATATTCTGACACATCTCCTCCCCGTAGAGACTTCTGATGTAACTCTTCAGGCTTTCCCGGCGATCTAATGACACCTTGGGTTGTCAGGTGTTCTGCCGGATATCAGCGTCGTACTTGCACAATATTTCGGTCACGTAGCTCGTAACCTTCATCAGGTGCGACCTGAGGCTGCTCCTCGAGTGGACCTGGTCCAGTATTTATGCCTATGGCCTTCCCCCTCACCCAACAGCTGCAGGCGCTTCCTCTGTGGTCCGCGCCCATTCCCTGCGACCTGCTGGAGCGTTGCTGCTCCGTTTTCCGTCCGCTGCGGTTCTAGGTGTTCCCTCTGCGGTCCGCGCCCACCAAACCCGCTCCTGGGGGTTTCATCTACGGTCTGGGGTATCAAGCGTTCCCCCTGCGGTCCGCGCCCGCTCACCACGACCTGTTGGAGCGTTGCCGCTCCGTTTTTCGTCCGCTGCGGCTCTGGATGTTCCCTCTGTGCTCCGCGCCCACCAGTCCCACTTCTGGGTGTTCCATCTTCGGTCTGGTGCGCCTGGCAGTCCGTCAGGTGCTCGTTTTCCATCTCCATGTCTCTGGTTCTCCTGTTTGTGTAGTGTTGCAGCTGGCCCCGTTGCTCCTTTAACAATTCCAGAGCCGGATCCCAGGCTCTGCTTAGCTGGTACCCTATGTTACGGTTCATAAGATCGTCAGCCATTTTAATTTCTGTCCCAAAATCTGGGTGTTTGTGCTAGAATCTTGGTATCCTCATACTTCATGGCATGATCTAGTTCTAGACAGTGTTCAGCAATGGCTGACTTAGTCACCTGTCTTAATCTAGGGTGCCTCTGGTGTTCTTTGCACCTGATCTCCAGAGTTCTTATCGTCTGGCCAATGTAGGACATGCCACATTGACAAGGTATATTGTAAATCCCTGGTTTTCGTAACCCCAGGTCGTCTTTGACACTCCCCAGCAGTCCCCCGATCTTGTTGGATGGACAGAAAACACACTTGATATTGCGTTTACGGAGGATCCTACTGATTCTGGCAGAAATAGAACCAGCATAGGGCAGATATGCCACCTTCTTTGCTTCACCTTGGTCTTCTTCAGGAACCTGTGGTATAGTGGCTGGTTGGAGTGCCCTCTCAATTTGTCTGTCCATGTATCCATTCTTGGAGAAAACTGTTTTGAGACGTTCTATCTCTATAGGTAGATTCTCTTGGTCTGACAGGGCCCGTGCTCTGTGGACCAAAGTCTTCAGAACCCCATTCTTCTGTGCAGGGTGGTGACAGCTGCTGGCCTGCAGATATAAATCAGTGTGTGTTGGTTTTCGGTACACACTGTGCCCAATTGATCCATCTGCTATCCTCTGGACTAGTACATCCAGAAATGGCAGCTGGCCATTCTTCTCCAGTTCCATGCTGAACTCGATATTAGGGTGGCGTGAGTTAAGATGTTCAAGAACACCCAGAAGTGGGACTGGTGGGCGCGGACCGCAGAGGGAACATCCAGAGCCGCAGCAGACGGAAAACGGAGCAGCAACGCTTCAGCAAGTCGCAGGGAATGGGCGCGGACCACAGAGAAAGCGCCTGCAGCTGTTGGTGGAGGGGGAAGGCCAATGGCACTCGAGGAGCAGCCTCAGGTCGCACCTGATGAAGGTTACGAGCTACGTGACCAAAATATCGTGCAAGTACGACGCTGATATCCGGCAGAACACCCGACAACCCAAGATCTTATGTCTGTCATGCCTAAATCCCAAATTACAATTTTCCATCATTTGAGCAGCAGTTTTTGCGGGTTTAATGATATTTTTCTGAATATCCCTAACTGACTGTATACACAAATTGTTAAAATCATTTGCTGAGACAGCTACCTCTTGCCGGCCGAAGTGGCCGTGCGGTTAAAGGCGCTGCAGTCTGGAACCGCAAGACCGCTACGGTCGCAGGTTCGAATCCTGCCTCGGCATGGATGTTTGTGATGTCCTTAGGTTAGTTAGGTTTAACTAGTTCTAAGTTCTAGGGGACTAATGACCTCAGCAGTTGAGTCCCATAGTGCTCAGAGCCATTTGAACCATTTGAAGCTACCTCTTTTGGTTTGTTATTTTTGGCGACTGAGTTTATTGTATTCCAAGCTTTTCTTCATTTATTTTTTGATGCCTCGATACTTATAGTGTTACGTTGTTTTTTTGCTTCAATAATAGCTGCCCTATATTTTTTCTTAGCTTCTGTAAGAATAAATTTGGATTGCTGAGTATTAATCTTCATATTTAGATCGAAAAATAACATAACTTTATTCTTTAAATTGGCTAATTTGAGAGTAAACCACTCTTTATTTCTTTTTTTAGTTTTAGATTCACTGGCGGTCACTTTAATTTTACATTTTCTTTGCTAAAAGTTATTTGAAACAAAGTATTGGATATTGAAAAAAAAATCTCAAAAACACAATCAGCTGACAAATGTTCTATTTTAGCAAACATATCAAACCAATTGAAGGAACTAAGCTGGGATCTAAAATTAAACAATTTTGTGTCATTTACAGGTCTTGTTACAACTAATTTGGACTTATGAGATGTATTGTGAGTTACAAAAGAATTTTAAAAAGTGAGAAATACACCATCATTATCAGAAAATGGAAAGTTGACTACACCACATGAAAAATTTGATCTTAAGTAGTTTGTTAGGATGTTATCAAGACAGGCCAAGCCTCTGGTTGGTTTGGTATTGTGGTAGACAAAGTTAAATTGCCTAAGTAAATTTTTAAATTCTCGTACACTGGGTTTATCTTCTGTGACATCAAAGTCAGCATTTAGGTCCCCCCCAATTAGTATCTCATAGTTTTTCCACTTGTAACCATTAAAAAACTCTAATAATTCCTCCAATTTTTCAACAAAGAAAGAGGGATCACCATCTGGGGATCTGTACAGAGATAAAACTGCTAACCTTTTGTCATTTATACATATTCCTGATACCTCAAAATCAAATTCCTTACACAGAGAACTCACATCTAGCTTGCTACTATAACCCAGCAAAGAGTTTTTAACGTAGACTTATCCCAGCAGAAGTTACTAATCAGTTTAAAGTCATCAAATTGAATAAAGCAAATTTTATCATATTTACACCAATGCTCATTAACACCAATTACATCAAACTGATTTTCTAAGGCAAATTCATTCAATACTAGGGATTTACTACTCGACCCTTGCACATTGTGGCAGCAAATTCTGAGACTGTGGTTATTTTGTGAGGAATTAGAATTACCTTACTATTCACTGCTAAATCAATGTGCTTGGTTAGACTACAAAAGTACTATCAGAGTGTACAGGGTGGTTAACATTGTATTCTAAGGCTATTGCATTATGGTACTTAGCTTGATTCAGACAAAATTTTTCTACTATATCTACAATAACATCTGAGACAGATCTTTTACCTAACCTATTTAGGTGAAAACCATGAAATATATGAAACCTCCTACCAATGTTGCTGAGGTCAAAGAAAGTGACATTCCTAAAGCGTTTACACATCTTAAGCATTTCCTGGTTAGCCTTCTTCACCTCTTGATTGATGGCTGACCATACAGGTAGATCATACCGTGTTGGAACAGAAAAAACACAGATAAGTTTGGCACTTCGAAGATCTTGCTGCCTGTCTTTCAGTGAGGAGATAAGATTTTGCCTTTCATTTCTCGCCACATCGTTTGTTCCTGCCAGAAGTACAGTAACGTCGAGGTCTGATTTGATACTCCCCGCAGCACTTGGGTGACTTCCTAGAAGCATGCCCCTGGTCTCACAAAACTAGTAACATTGAAGTTGCTTTTCTCCCTTAGTCCAGCATACTCATTCCTACCTTGGCTATCAGCGTGAATTCGAATGTTTACGGATCCTCTTGGCCTAGAGACGCAGACGAACAGGAAAAAGGATTGCAAGATAACATGGAATAGGATCCAGACAATACATCTTATGGAGCTGGAATGCACGATCAACTTTAATGGCTGTTTGCCATAATTTGTATTTTTTAAGAATAAAGTGTACTTTTCCTCAGCTTCTACTTGCCAGAATTTGTTCAAAATTAGAGGAGACACTACTCTGACTATTCTGCATGTTTCAACACAAAGGTTTTCCTGTTTTATAAATCACAAAGAAGTAAGAGCCTTACGTACATAGAAAAAGTAGGCTGTTCCTTTTTATGTCCAATTTTTACAATGATAATTACTTTTTTACTAATCAGTATTTTTAGAAATTCTTCTGTTCAAGTGGTTAGAAATTTGTAAACTACAAGACATATTCTTTACAAATTTTTATTCCCATCTGTTTCTAATAAGAGATACCTTTCATAGCAATGAAATTTATACTATTTAAATAGGGATTACGAACCTGCCCGGATCCCTTAGAGGCCAATTCACAACTGATGGAACGGAATGTCACGTAAAATCAAATCATTAGCATTCCACAATGTATTTCGAATGACGGCATCAACAGACGTCGGCAATGGGACAGAACAGAACAGGAGGTCACCGTCAATGACTATTCGCAAGAAAATTTTGAAGTTGGTGGGGGGAATTGTGTCATAACATCGGAAGTTAACCGATTTTCACCGTACCCACTCACTTTATACTAGTGAATAGTGTCTTTTGGTCTTCTTAGTCTTTATTTTATTATTTTGCTTTGTTTTCATGACAAATTGCAAACGTTCTATGACTACTTTGACTCGTTTTCCATTGATTGTTGTTCCATAAGAGAGCCCACATGCCTGAAAACGTAAAATGATATTAGGTTAGGTTAGGTTAGATAAGTTTTACAACAGAACAGAGCTAAAACACACACACAGTATGTAAATGAGAATATAAATTGACAAAGCAATTTTCATTACATAACTTTTCATTAAATGGCCAATGCTGCTCTATTCGAGGACAGACGTATGGTTGTTTTGTTGTTTCATTCATAGGAGAAAAAGCAATAATAGATACAGAAAACAGACTTTGTGCATTCATTCGTTTGTGGGAATAAACAGTCGATCAATTGAGTGTGACATATGACCTGTGAAGGAGTTCTTTGTTTTTGTACTGTCTTTGTGATTTCTTCATGTATGCTTTACTGTTCTAAATAAAGTGGTTATTAATACATCCACAATTAGTGTACATGTTTTGTACATACAGTGTTGGACAAAATATAGAAACACTGCTAGAAATGCATATTTGAACATAAATGCAAATGCTAGCCAAGTTTGCAGGTTGAGCTGCTGTATTTGACGGTGAACGGCACCTGTGCAACGTTCTCTGTATGTAGCAAGTATCAGTCATGGTCAGAACAGTGTTCTTTGTAGTTGTGTTTGTATTTCATCGGAGGTAACAGATTTCCAACGTGGACAAGTTGTTAGTACTCTTATCGAGTGTTTTACATAATCAAGGTAGTTGGAGTTTTGGTGATTCAAGAGGTACCATACCGAAGATTTAGAACGCTTTCAGGCAAAGCGGAAAATATCATTTACTGAGTCACAACATAAATGAAAGTGTGCGTTGAGAGATCGAGACAGATAGTCATTGCAGATGTTTGTGACGGAAAATAAGAGGACGACAGCTGCAAAAGTCACTGCAGAACTGAGCGTCGCACTCACAAATCCCGTCAGCATCAAAACATCATAAAGGTAGCTCCATAAGCTGGGAAATGCAGGGAGCGCTGGAATTCCAAAACCACACATCAGAGATTAAATGCCCATAACAAGAAAACGTGGGAAAAAGTCGTAAAACATGGATTCTGGAGCACTGGAAGAAAATCGTTCGATCAGATGTGTCTTATTGCACACTGTTTCCAACTTCTTGGCGAGTTTATAAGCCAATCGTGAATGATTTGGGAAGCCATATCGTGGTATTCCATGGACTCTATGGGTACTATGGAAAGTGGGGTAACTGTCAAGGATTATGTGTCCATCCCAAGGTACAATGTCTGTTCCTCATTGGTGATGCTGTATTCAAAGGCGAAAGGGCCCCTGTCCACACAACTCGCATCATCCAGGACTGGTTTTCTGAACACAAGGATGTATTGTCGTTTCTCTCCTGGCCACCACAGTTACCATGTCTCAATATTATTGACTCTTTGTTGTCTACTACTTTGGAGAGATGAATGTGTGTTCGCTAGTCACCGTCTTCACCATTACCTGATCCTGCCATTATTTTGCAGGAATAATTGTATGAGATCTCCTTGGAAACGCTATAGAACCTTTATTTATCCATTCCAAGATGACTAGAAATAGAAGTCGTTTTGAATATAAGACATTTTCCTACACCATATTTAAGCATGGTGATGCGGCTCTGTTGTTGGTGTTTCCAAAGTTGTGTCCACTCCTTTAGGCATAGTTTCCCCTAAGTAATTGATGTGTCCAGTACAAGACTAGTCCCACTGCGGACGAATTATTTTTTGCAGTTCGCATAGTCCAACTTCATCATGGAGGACAGGCACAACCTGCTACATGCCATTAATGACCAAATCCAGCACATACAAAAGCAGATTGAGGTTCTGAAACCCTCTCTGTCTGTGTAGTGATTGGTGGAAGCAGTGACGTGAGTAAATCGGACCTTGTACAAAGTGCAGTGATGAGCTAGTATTGGGGCAACGGTCGTTCTGGCATACTTTGCATTGTTGCCAGATGTAACCAAGATGGTGTCGATGATGTCATTCACGATGGTTATGTGCAGACTTGGCAAAAGCGCATGACATCAGTCAAGATGGCGGCCATGACGTCAGTTGATGACACAAGTACCGCTATCGAAGGTGGCGGCTTTTGGTGGGAAAGTGCCACGCCCCCTCCCCTCCCTTCCACCAGAAAAATGACGGCAAGTTGAAATTCCAACAGGATAATGCATCACACCACGGTTATCTATACTAACCTAAGAAAATCGTGGCAAGATAGATCACTTGGGCTACCTCCACTAACCTAAGTCATCCGACCGCCACCTCTTCCTAGGAACTGGCGTCAATTTTGAATTTTGGTGGTAAAGAAAGGTAAATTTGCGAATAGCTACTAGGCTAAGAAAATGGCGAGGAAGAAAGGACACTTGGACTACCTCCACTAACCTAAGTCACCCGACCGCCACCTCCTCCTAGGAACTGGCGCCAAGTTTGAATTTTGGCAGTAAAGAAAGGTCACTTGGGGTTTCTCTACCAACATAAGAAAACTGCAGGAAAGAAAGCTCACCTCCACTAACCTAAGTCACCTGACAGCCATCACTTCCTAGGTATTGGTGGGAACAAGACACAGCTTGCACTGGGCTGGTGGAGAGAGGAAGGGGTGTACTTTATTTATTTTGGAACAGTTTATATAGGGGTGGAGCATATTTATCACAGTGATACAGAACACACGCTCTGATATACTTGGGATCACACCACACAGTATACAGACATGCAAACCACTAAAACACTCTACAAATATGCTTGCCAATCGTCAGCTGTTGATATCATGCACCAATCCTTATTTGAACAACTTGAGCCACTACCACCATCCAGTCTGTGTGCTCACCACGAGGTCCAAAGCCGAACTGATCTAGTACTCACAACCACCACCAGAGAGCACTGTCGTCCACTCCATGATGGAATCCAAGATGGCCACTGTGACATCAGCTGGTGACACAAGTACCATTATCCAAGATGGCAGCAAACAGTGTGTTCACCACAAGGTCCAGTCCTAGTACACAGTACCACCACCAGAGGGTGCTGTCCAGCGTTCTGTAACGTAATCTAAGATGGCCACTGTGATGTCAGCTGATTATGCAAGTACCCTTATCCAAGATGGCGGCAAACAGTGTGTTCACCACAAAGTACGAACCTAGTACACTGTACCACTACCAGAGACTGTTGTCAGCCGTTTTGTGATGTAATCCACGATGGTGGTTTGAGGGGAAAAATGGCGCGAAAATAACAGCCTGCACTGGGCTGCTAGGGGGAGAATTATTTTGGAACACTGGCCCTGACGTGTATGGGGTCACAATATATAGTCTGCAGACCTGTAAACTACTTTTAAATACCGCTCTCCAGACGCACAGAAAACTCCTAATTTACCGAAATAATTTCGGTGCAGGCATGCAGACTCCTCCTAAATAATGCAGCACAGTGGTGTGTAGACAAACTCAATACTTGTAAACTGTACAAATAATGTATAGCACAACTTACAGACCTGCTCACAAAATAATACAACAGACATGCAATCGACGCACATAAGCACCGCCCCCCACACCCAGTATACTGGACTGCACAGGAGGTTCGCGGCAGCTCCCACAAAGTGATGCAGCCAATAGCTGTCAAACCATACACAGACACCTGTTAAGGTCTCGCACGCATGAGGCAGCGGCATCCCTTATGCGAGACGCCTCTGGGCAACATGTGTCTTTACCGTTGATGACAGAGTACCACAGGGCATATTGTTCCTAGCGTGACATGAGACATGCGTCTAAACCTGCTTAACTGCCCAGAATAACTGACGCAATGCCGCGAAGCGCATGCACATAGCTACAAACCTTAGCAAGCACATCTAACAAGGTTCTCAATCTTATACTCATGTCATGTGACTATGTAAAAAATGAGAACTGAGTCGACCTCATGGAAATTGTATAGTGTCCCAGAAACAGCTAGCACTCGCTTTCTTGGTGTCTCAGCTTGTATGCGTGAAAATTCTTGCCCTAACAGAAAATGTTTGCAAAATAAAGCAGAATAACGTCGAATGCAGTTTTCCTCGTGCACCTAACGTGGTACCCAGTCCATCACGTGTTACCCTTCCTGCTTTCAACACATACAAACATTCCCGCAGCTATGTAGAGGCTCCTATATCCCAGGTCAAAGGAGATGAATGAATCGAGCATGACTGGATCCTATCGAACTTACCCACCAAATTACTGATGCCGTCGGTATCAAATCACCATCCACCTTTTCTTTCTTTCTGCAGATGGGACTTTCAGACGTAAAAATATTTTGCACAGATCGCTAAAGTGCATTGACAGTTAAGCCCACAAAGTTGTCTACAGATCATCAAATACATACGAGACTCACAAGAATACTGGAAGCTGGGAAGATATTTACCAGTGTAACTATAGTTAAATATTATGATTGCTGCTACAGTCTGACACCGAATGATGTGCAGGTAATGTCTCCTCTTGATGCCTGTGCTTCTGGAATGAATCTCAGTATCTATAGCGTGTATAATTTTCCACGTAAAAAATCTGTCTCATACCCTCGCGGTTATTGATGTGCCGAATCTACACGTCCCTCATGGTAGAACACACAGTCATCTTCTCTAGTCATGCCACAACATAAACCATAGTAACTTTACAATGCAATATACACACATTTAACACAGTATAAGCAACAGTAACTTTACAATACAACATATACACATTTTACATAAACAGAGCAGTTATCTTTTATATCTGTACAGCACTCAAAAAATTATGGTATGCCTACACTTACACCGGCTATATGTCACGATGCTCCCCATTCCTAGGGAAGCACTGTCAGCCATTTCTTTCTTTCTACAGACGTGACATACAGCGACAGTAAACTAATTTACACTGATCACCATACTGCACTGACAACTAAACTACGCACCATGCCATCATCAAATACAGAAAGACTCTTACTCAATTACACTGCTCTCCCACTGAGGACAGGAGCTTGAATATTGGAGAGTGAAATGGATCTCCAACATAACAATATATCACCGTGGACTGTGACGATGCAGTAAACATGCAATTCATATCCTCCGCCATACAAAATCATCTCTTTTACATCAGAGAACCCTCAGCGGACCGAAGTCACTGCCTGAACTGTTCTACAAATTCGAGATCGTTTCCCCTTGGCACAAACGCATTACTGTTACTGCTGCAAACCTGCTTCCTTGCTTGCTCGCTTTTCTATGCACATTTCCAGACTCAGGGATTACAAGAACACACGTATTTGCGCCTGGTTCGCCATAATATTATACCATTTTCGTGGTGCTTTCGATATCAAGCACTAGGCAGTATCCTACCGATCGCTAGCGCAACATAATTCCCAAGATATAGACTGGAAATAACTCCTCTACAAACCCCAAACTTAAAAGAGGTGCAGCATGCTGTAAACCACTGAGTAACTAGAAACAAATAGAGGAAACTGATATTTCCACTCTCAAATATCTATGTCGGTGATGTAACAGATTCCAAATCATCCCTATAATTTACAAGCCAACTAAGGTCTTTCCCATGTCTAGAGAACAGGCAAATGTGTCTTCCATTTGCTAGATGCACACTGCACAATCGATCTTCTCTCTATCAAATAAAGGCGCGAAATGTGCAAAAGCAGTCAACCGAACAATTTAAATGGGAGGGAATAACAGTCCATCACAAACGCACCTCCAACACAATTTTCTCAAATTTCCACTCGATCACGAAAGCTGCCCAACATATACTAAGTATTAGTTCGCTATACGGTTGTCTAGACGACGGCAAAGTTAACTCAGATACATTTCTACTCTCCAACAGCCCTCTGAATTCGGATGGCTGCTGCCGCTAACGCGAAACATGAATCATTCCCACCACAGTCCATGCATACACGGAATCATTCTTGAAAACTGGTTACATATATGTTTTATCATTATACTTACAACTAAATGTTACGATTGCAGTCTCAATTGAACGGCATTCGACAATAAGCAAAGTATTGGAAATAAACCCTGCTGAAGGCTGTGGTTCTGGAAATGGAAATATCTGAACCTTCCATAGCCATCTCGTTTACACATGTCGGAAAACAAGCACATACATTATAAGCCTGATGCTCAAATGCGAATGTATCACGCACTCCCTACTACTACTGAGTATAATATTTCATCAATAGATGATACCACACGATGCAAAATAATACTGACCGAAAATCAACGATAGGTGGACATGTCTCCTAGATTTTTCTTGCGAGTTCTTCCACTGTGCCTTAGAAAGAGAGACGTAATCGGCCAGATGTTAAAAAAACCCGATCGCAACAACTACTGTATGTTACTGTCACAAGCGGTCTTAATTCTACAGCTGCACAAAAGTATCCATGTAAAAAGATATACCTGCTTTACAAATTGAGGTGCGATATTACCTCTGATTGAGGTGGCTTTTTTTCTGGACTCTGACGGTGATCATAGGAATGTGTGTTATCAGACCAACAAATAGCCCATGATGCAGTCTCGTAATAAAATTACTGCATTTTGAAAGTGATTCGGCTAAGGAACGTGGTATATAAGCGGTATTTGCGACTCCCTCACACCACCTCAGGTAGATAATTCTATAGTATTTGTAGCGCATTCTGTTTCGATACCATATCAGAGGTTCCACGACATATCCACCGAGTTACAGGCGATGACTGATTGAGAAGGAACACAAACAGTAGTAGTAATTGACGTGCTGATTGCGGTCGTAAGAAAAAGTACACTATCTTCTCAAATCTCTAGTGTTACGCTGTCCTCTAGAAATGATGTCCATGATTTGGAATCAGGTCTTTCCATTCAACTACATGCTTGCGTTGGATCCTATTGACAATTCCTTTAATGATTACAACCACTACTCAATCATATTTCTGGCACTCTCATATCTTGCAATGAGTCACCTTTCTCGAACTTGTCTGCTACAGTAAAATTACAACCTGGATTTAGTCAGTCCCTATGGATCTTGCAAAATAAAATGTGTGTATATTGTATTATAAAGTTACTGTGGCTTACGTTGTGTGAAATGTGTGTATATTGCATTGTAAAGTTACTATGGTTTATGTTGTGGCACGACTGGAGAGGATGGCTGTGTGTACTATCGTGAAGAACATATAGATTCAGCACATTGATAACCACAAGGGTATGAGAGAGGTTTTTTACATGGAAAATTATACACGCTATAGATACTGAGATTCATTCCACAAGCAAAGGTGTCAAAAGGAGACATCGATCGGTGTCAGACTGTAGCAGCAATTACACTCCTGGAAATTGAAATAAGAACACCGTGAATTCATTGTCCCAGGAAGGGGAAACTTTATTGACACATTCCTGGGGTCAGATACATCACGTGATCACACTGACAGAACCACAGGCACATAGACACAGGCAACAGAGCATGCACAATGTCGGCACTAGCACAGTGTATATCCACCTTTCGCAGCAATGCAGGCTGCTATTCTCCCATGGAGACGATCGTAGAGATGCTGGATGTAGTCCTGTGGAACGGCTTGCCATGCCATTTCCACCTGGCGCCTCAGTTGGACCAGCGTTCGTGCTGGACGTGCAGACCGCGCGAGACGACGCTTCATCCAGTCCCAAACATGCTCAATGGGGGACAGATCCGGAGATCTTGCTGGCCAGGGTAGTTGACTTACACCTTCTAGAGCACGTTGGGTGGCACGGGATACATGCGGACGTGCATTGTCCTGTTGGAACAGCAAGTTCCCTTGCCGGTCTAGGAATGGTAGAACGATGGGTTCGATGACGGTTTGGATGTACCGTGCACTATTCAGTGTCCCCTCGACGATCACCAGTGGTGTACGGCCAGTGTAGGAGATCGCTCCCCACACCATGATGCCGGGTGTTGGCCCCATGTGCCTCGGTCGTATGCAGTCCTGATTGTGGCGCTCACCTGCACGGCGCCAAACACGCATACGACCATCATTGGCACCAAGGCAGAAGCGACTCTCATCGCTGAAGACGACACGTCTCCATTCGTCCCTCCATTCACGCCTGTCGCGACACCACTGGAGGCGGGCTGCACGATGTTGGGGCGTGAGCGGAAGACGGCCTAACGGTGTGCGGGACCGTAGCCCAGCTTCATGGAGACGGTTGCGAATGGTCCTCGCCGATACCCCAGGAGCAACAGTGTCCCTAATTTGCTGGGAAGTGGCGGTGCGGTCCCCTACGGCACTGCGTAGGATCCTACGGTCTTGGCGTGCATCCGTGCGTCGCTGCGGTCCGGTCCCAGGTCGACGGGCACGTGCACCTTCCGCCGACCACTGGCGACAACATCGATGTACTGTGGAGACCTCACGCCCCACGTGTTGAGCAATTCGGCAGTACGTCCACCCGGCCTCCCGCATGCCCACTATACGCCCTCGCTCAAAGTCCGTCAACTGCACATACGGTTCACGTCCACGCTGTCGCGGCATGCTACCAGTGTTAAAGACTGCGATGGAGCTCCGTATGCCACGGCAAACTGGCTGACACTGACGGCGGCGGTGCACAAATGCTGCGCTGCTAGCGCCATTCGACGGCCAACACCGCGGTTCCTGGTGTGTCCGCTGTGCCGCGCGTGTGATCATTGCTTGTACAGCCCTCTCGCAGTGTCCGGAGCAAGTATGGTGGGTCTGACACACCGGTGTCAATGTGTTCTTTTTTCCATTTCCAGGAGTGTATAATATATAATTATAGTTACATTGGTAAATATCTTACAGGCTTCCAACATTCTTGTGAGTCTCGTATGTATTTGATGATCTATAGACAACTTCGCGGGCTTAACTGTCAATGCGCTTCAGCGATCTGTGCAAAATAATTTTACCTCTGAAAGTCCCATCTGCAGAAAGAAAGACAAGGCGGATGGTGCTTTGATAGGAATGGCATCAATAATTCGGTGGGTAAATTCGTTAAGAGACAATCATAATGCTCGAACTCATTCACATCCTTTGCGCTGGGATATAGGAGCCTCTAAGCCTATACATAGCTAAGGGAACGTTTGTGTGTGTTGAAAGCAGGAACGGTTACACGTGATGGACTGGGTACCACGTTACGTCTGCGAGGAAGACTACATTCGATGTCATTCTGCATTATTTTCGTAAACATTTTCTGTTAGGGCAAGAATTTTCATGCATACAAGCTGAGACACCAAGAAAGTGAGCATTAACTATTTCTGGGACACTATACAATTTCCATGAGGTCGACTCGGTGCTTATTTTTTACATAGTCACGTGACATGAGTATAAGATTGAGAACCTTGTTAGATGTGCTTGCTAAGGTTTGTAGCTACACGTGTGCACTTCACGGCGTTGTGTCAGTCACGCTGGGCAGTTAAAGCAGGGTTAGAAACGAGTCTCATGTAATGCTAGGAGCAATATGCCCTGTGATACTCTGTCATGAACGGTAAAGACACATGTTGCCCAGAGGCGTCCCACATAAGGGATGCCGCTGCCTCATGCATGCGAGACCTTAACGGGTGTCTGTGTATGGTTTGACAGCTGTTGGCTGCGTCACTTTGCGGAAGCTGCCGCTAACATCCTGTGCAGTCCAGTATACTGGGTGTGGGGGAAGGTGCTTATGTGCGTCTGGTAGTGGTACAGTGTACTAGGTTCATACTTTGTGGTGAACACACTGTTTGCCGGCATCTGGGATAAGGGTACTTGCATAATCAGCTGACATCACAGTGGCCATCTTGGATTACATCACGGAATGCATGACAGCACCCTCTGGTGGTGGTACTGTGTACTCGGTCACTCTGTATCACAGAGTGGATGGTGGTAGTGGCTCACATTTTTTAAATAAAGACTGGTGCATGATTTGCCAATTGACGATTAGCAAGCACATGTACAAAGCGTTTTAGTGGTTTGCATGTCTGTATGCTGTGTAGCATGACCCCAAGCATGTCTAAGTGTGTGGTCTGTATCACTGTGATAGATATACTCCACCCCTAAATAAATTGTTCTAAAATAAATACTGTACCCCCTTCCTCTCCCCACTAGCCTAGTGCAAGCTGAGTCCTTTTCCCACCAATCCCTAGGAAGATGTGGCTGTCGGGTGACTTAGGTTAGTGGAGGTGAGCTTTGTTTCCTGCAATTTTCTTAGGTTGGTAGAGAAATCCCAAGTGACCTTTCTTTAATGCCAAAATTGAAACTTAGCGCCAGTTCCTAGGAGGAGGTGGCGTCAGGTAAGTGGCTCGAAACAGCATATCCAGACACTCCGGGATGATGATGGCATTGAAACAGAGGATGACACGCATAAAGCTGAAATACTAAACACCTTTTTCCAAAGCTGTTTCACAGACGAAGACCGCACTGCAGTTCCTTCTCTAAATCCTCGCACAAACGAAAAAATGGCTGACATCGAAATAAGTGTCCAAGGAATAGAAAAGCAACTGGAATCACTCAACAGAGGAAAGTCCACTGGACCTGACGGGATACCAATTCGATTCTACACAGAGTACGCGAAAGAACTTGGCCCCCTTCTAACAGCCGTGTACCGCAAGTCTCTAGAGGAACGGAAGGTTCCAAGTGATTGGAAAAGATCACAGGTAGTCCCAGTCTTCAGGAAGGGTTGTCGAGCAGATGCGCAAAACTACAGACCTATATATCTGACGTCGATCTGTTGTAGAATTTTAGAACATGTTTTTTGCTCGAGTATCATGTCGTTTTTGGAAACCCAGAATCTACTATGTAGGAATCAACATGGATTCCGGAAACAGCAATCATGTGAAACCCAACTCGCTTTATTTGTTCATGAGACCCAGAAAATATTAGATACAGGCTCCTAGGTAGATGCTATTTTTCTTGACTTCCAGAAGGCGTTCGATACAGTTCCGCACTGTCGCCTGATAAACGATTTGAAGTGGAATGATCATATAAAATTAATTGTTGGTAAGGCGGGTACCAGGTTGAGATTCATTGGGAGAGTCCTTAGAAAACGTAGTCCATCAACAAAGGAGGTGGCTTACAAAACACTCGTTCGTCCTATACTTGAGTATTGCTCATCAGTGTGGGATCCGTACCAGATCGGGTTGACGGAGGAGATAGAGAAGATCCAAAGAAGAGCAGCGCATTTCGTCACAGGGTTATTTAGTAACTGTGATAGCATTACGGAGATGTTTAACAAACTCAAGTGGCAGACTCTGCAAGAGAGGCGCTCTGCATCGCGGTGTAGCTTGCTCGCCAGGTTTCGAGAGGGTGCGTTTCTGGATGAGGTATCGAATATATTGCTTCCCCCTACTTATACCCCCAGAGGAGATCACGAATGTAAAATTAGAGAGATTAGAGCGCGCACGGAGGCTTTCAGAGAGTCGTTCTTCCCGCGAACCATACGCGACTGGAACAGGAAAGGGAGGCAATGACAGTGGCACGTAAAGTGCCCTCCGCCACACACCGTTGGGTGGCTTGCGGAGTATAAATGTAGATGTAGGTTAGTGGGGGTAGTCCAAGTGTCCTTTCTTTCGCGCCATTTTCTTAGCTTTGTAGGTATATTTAAATTGATCTTTCTATACCACCAAAATTCAAACTTGGCGCCAGATCCTAGGAAGAGGTGGCGGTCGGATGAGTTAGATTAGTGGAGCTAGCCCAAGTAATCTATCTTCCTGCGATTTTCTTAGGCTGGTAGAGATAACTGTGGTGTGATGCATTATTCTGTTGGAATTTGAACTTCCCGCCATTTTTCTGGTGGAGGTGAGGGGAGGGGAGCGTGACACTTTCCCATCAAAAGCCACAATCTTGGATAACGGTGTTATCAGCTGACGTCATGGCCGCCATCTTGGATTATGTCATACGCTGTTGCCAGGTCTACATGTTGCTATCTTGGACGATGTCATCGCCGCCATCTTGGATACATCTGGCAACAATGCATAGTGTGCCAGAACGAATATTGCCCCAATACTTCCGCATATCACAGTGCTGCTTCAGCACTATATAGTATCGGATATTCCTGCTATGCCAGAAAGTGACATTAAACCAGATGTTATCAAGTAATCTTCTTCAGTGCATTAACCCGTGTTGTGACCACACACCAGAGCTATGGAGTTCCAACCTACCAGCTCATGTATCTTATCTGCACCATGCGAACTACTGCCCGGCCTACCATTCATGCTTAACCAACCCAAAACATGGTTCAAGATTCCAGAGAACAGTTTTGGACATCAGCAGATCACTTAAGACTACGAGAAGCGTACATTGGCGATCAGCATGCTGGATCAGCGGGTGACTGTTTTTGCGTCAGAAATATTTTGCACCCCCTTTACAACAGCAATATCTTGCTGTCAAAATAACTTTAGTTTTTTGTTGTTTTGGCGTCATTTACACGTAGTGACTGATGGTAATGTGGTTTCTGATTGTCTGTTATTATATATCTGACAAAAACGGTTGCCTTCACAAGTACAGTTACCCTTAACAGTGCACGAAGGGCAGTCATTACAATAGTGGTCAATAGACTGCACGAAATGCTAGATTCGGCTGCCACTGTGGCAGTGATGCTAACAGAAGACAACCCTCCAGTCAAGTGCAAAAGACGGGCGCCGTACCCACCTGGTGACACGACACATCTCTGCCCCTCTACCTCGCCATGACACTCACTGAGCGTATGCGAAGTCTGTACGCCACAGTTGACTTGATTACCAAACATTTTGGGTGTTAATAACCGCTTCAGATATATTTGGTCGTCTATTACTAGATCACTACCAGTTTCGTGGCGCTAAAAGCCACGTCTTCAGGTGAACATGATTAAAATATTAGAGCGGAAAAGCTCGGAATCTTTTTTCCCAAAATTCGTTGTCCGTCGAAACAAAACACCAGACAACGAATGTTGGTGAAAAAAGATTTCGAGATTTTCTACTCTAATGTTTTAATCATGTTGACCTGAAGATGCGGCTTTTAGCGCCACAGAATCGGTAATGATTTAGTAATAAAGGACCAAATACAGTGAAAGCGGTTATTAATACCCAAGATGAATACTTATAGCTGTGGTTGCCCCACCTACAAGGTTGTCTGCAGATGGCCAAACAGTTTCCAACGTTACAACCATAGATCGGTCCCGATAGAAGGATATTTTTTCAATGCTCCATTGTTCCTCAATTCTAAGCAAGCTCTACTAACGTTTGCTGGTATCATAGAAGTTTTGGGTCTCAAACTATTAAATGCAGTAAGCCATGCACATATCTGAATGCCAAATGCGACCTGCATTGTGTGTGACTGATCATAGCACTTACAAATAGTGCTACCAGCCGAAGAGACATCATTTTTCAGTTTTTTAACAGTCCATAGCACATGAGGAAACACATTCTTAGTAACAGTATAGCACCTACTCAGATGACTCAAGCGCTACTCCGGCGTACACTTCTGTGCCACAGTGGCTACATATTTGTGAAAAAGTCTCTGCCATGGATTCCTTGATGGACTACTAGATCACTACCAGCACATTGCTAGTGTCTTGTGTAACTTACGCTGCGCCTGCTTACCCACTAAAATTGATGGCAGTTAACAACCTTGCTATCCTCATTCTTGGCCACAAAGCTTTAATGGTCAGTATACGTTTTGCTTCACGTTTCAAGCGGACGCCTTGATATTGGCGAAGTGGAAAGAGCAAACAATATTAATACTAATGACGACCATCAGCTAACACCAGCTATGTGCAAAGACGTAAGAAGCTTTGGTGTATCGCCCAAAATAGTACACGAGGCTTATGAGACTCTAGATTCGAGTAACACGAAACGTAATAAGCCATTTGGTGGTGTCAATGACCGTTTGTAGCTGCAGATACACGAAGTCCAGGAGAAGTGCGAATTGGTCAAGACTGATAAAAGAATGTTACATGACCAGTTTTAAGGTTTAATACGTAACTTGTTGGACACAGAAAGTGAGTTACAAGCAGTTAGGAAGAAAGTAGAAATTTTGAAAAGGAATGCATAGTGGTCAAAGAACTCAAACAGTGCACATTCTGTGGACTTTTTACTTGTGGCACAGATGTCACTGCAACAGTATGGTGTTAAGCACAATTCCGAACATTGTACTGTATACGTACCACACAATGCTCACCTGTTTCACAATGCAGCTGCAGGATGGCACCAGAGCACCTAATAGACACTAAAGCAGTCTTTAAAGAAATACCTCAAACGGGAGTTATCCATCGGTTCAGTAGTGTGTGGTCATACATTTGCACCTGGTTCATAATGGACACTTGCACTTGCAGTGAATGCCAGGACGGTCCCAGATTGTTGTCCCATACCTAACACACAATACTTCAGATGTGCACAGGCAAGCAAAAACATTTTCTCGTTTTTCAACAGCCGCAAGCCTTATAACCAGATTTATGTGGCACCTAGTGACACACTAAGATAAGCAGTGATTACATATTTTGGTCTGTTTGAATTTTTGTGTATGCCATTCTGACTCAAAAACGCTGCTGAAACTTGGTAACACTTCGTGATGAATTTTTGAAAGAACTGCAAATTTGATTTGCATATCTTGACGTTATCTTAGTACTCTGGAATAACACCCAATCACATGAAAGACCTGTTCATGAAGAGCATCAGGAACTAAACAACAATGACATTGTGTTGAACGAATATGAGTGTATAAATGGAAAGCTTTTACTGGCCACAGTATTTGACAGATGGTATCTCCCCGCTACCAGAGAAGATAGTCACTTTTTGCGATGGTTTAAAGCCTCTGCACTGTCAGTGGTTGAGACATGTGTTTGGGAATGGTGAATTTTTACAGCTTTCATCATCCAACAACGGCTTCCATTCTGTCACCCATCATGAATGCATTCTCCAATGACAATACCACGAGCAAATTAGTAGTCAAGTGGACTTTGGAAATGGACAAAACCTTGCACAATATGGTGAATTTCACTGAGGCCATGTAGCACGTTCACCCCATACTTTCTACACCAGTATCTACCATTGTCAATGCAGTTGGTGCTTCTCTCCATGAAAAAGTCAACCAGAACTGGCAACTGTTAAGTCTCTTTTCGAAAAAATTGTAGCCAGAACAAAAGAAATTGAGTGTTTACGATAGAGAGCTTTTAGCATGAGGCATTCCCGCCCTTAATTCGTTGACTGACCAGTGACAACATACATAGAAAATAGCCAATGGTGTTGGGCATTCATAATTTCAGTGATAAGTGTTCTCCTCAGCAGTTTAAGCACATTGAACTTGTCAGTCACTTTACCACAGATGTACATCATATTAAAGTTGTGTAAAATATTGTAGGTGACTATTTCTCTCGCACCTGCAATTTGACAAATAGTTTGAACAGTAACTGTCACACCAGAGCTCAAGCGACAGATCTACAGCTGCAACTACTAGCAAACGATTCTTTCATGGAAGTGTGACTGAAACAAGTTGAGGTGCCAGGTTGCAGTTCGAAAACATGGTGTGATATCTCTTAACAGAAGCCACGGCCCTATGTTTCACAGCAGTTTCACAAGACAGCATTTGACAGTGTCCACAACCTGGCACACCCAGGAGCCAGAGTCACTATCAAATTACTAACTGATCAATTTGGGTGGTGTTCAATAAAGAAAGACACTCGGTCTTAGGCTCATGCATTTCTGAAGTGCTAGCGATGCAAGGTGGGATCCCATGTATGTGCAGATGTCAGTCACTTTCCCAAGATTTCCAGTAATGTTTGGTCACGTACAAATCTGGGTTATTGGCCTTTTTCCTTCTACAGGAAGTTACAGATATCTTTTCACAGCAGCTGACAGATGTACGAGATGAACACAAATATAGCACTTGCTGACATCTCCGCCAAGACAACTGCTAAAACATCTGCCAGACTAATGGTTACTACTGTTTGAAACATTCCTTCAAAGACTGCTTTGGTGCCTATTAGGTGTTCTGTGGATGGGGTGAGCCTGAAGTGTCATGTATACAATATGTGATATTTTACTTATTGTAGTACTGTTGCATCGACATCCAATGCACAGGTGAATACTCCACAGACTGAACGTCATTTGAGTTATGCAAGCACTGGGCACTCATCTTCAAAATCTGTGCTTTATTCTTAAATGCTTGTAATTCACTTTCTCTTGCCAACAGTTTATATCTTAAATCTTAATTCTCATCATGTATCATAACCTTTTTTCATCACTCTTTATCACTTCGTACTTCTTGACTTCATGTAAGTTAGAAATCAAGGTGTGGAAGATGTTTTGCAGATGTTCACTGGCGTCGTCAGATGGCTTATTAGTATTCGTCTCGGGAGAATCTAGAGCACGGAAGGACAGCCGGCGGCTTCCGGGCCAGATCTGGCTCACGAATCGTTTTGGTTCGACCAGCGGCAGAAATTCATGGAAGGGAGAGAGGAGAGATGTATTAGAACACTGCAACTTTTGAAATTTGATATAGTTTATAACGAATTACCTGCTACCAGTTTCTCTTATATGGGTATATTTTTCCACAAGGACATTAAAAGATGTGAGGAATTCCATCTCAGATATTTACATTTACTTACGTGTCGTGGACACTGTTTCTTGACTAGCAGTGTTGCAAAATTTTGCAACGAAAATTTTTAAGACAGCTACTGAATAAACTCGTAAATAAAGAAACAATGCCCTCAGCGCTTAAATAAATGTAGCCACCTGAAGATGGGGTGAATAAAATAAAGGTACTCTCAAAAACGTGTGTTTTGAAGCATAATTACCTGGCGTGGCACGTCGAGAAAAAGGTGCCCATACGCATTAACGTCTTGGACGCTATAGCTTCGACTTTATTCGCTAGAAGTGTTGTTGTCGTGTCACTTGACGAGGTAGTCCCTGAGCTTAAGTAAGTATGTGAACCAGGCCTGCGGTTCGCCGAAGGTTGCGCAAGTCTGATCTGAGTCCCATTCACTTCGCATATTATTTTGACTGACGAGCGACTGCTGCTTACAATTTTGCACGTCGTTGATGTTAGCTGATGGTTATCATATGTATTAATATTGTCTACCCTTTTCGCCATGTCAACAGCAGCCTTGGTTTAATGACCAACCAACCATACGTCGCATTTATTAAACGTGCGTTTCCCAAGTACACAGTAAGAGCGAAATGTGGAAGAAAATCGGCAACTAAGAAAGGCTGTGCGATGCTGGTGACCACAAAAGTCTGCTTGAATTGAGAAGCAAAACCTATATCGAATTTTGTGGTCATGAGTGACGAATGCCACTTTTGATTACAATCATGAAATGTAGTGGATCCTTGCGCTTAACATCAGTTTTACATGAGGCACGGAGGGTGATGATCTCTGAGCTGATGTCAGTCAAGAGAATCAAGTACGAAATTTTGTCAGAAATATGTAACTGCTGTGTGTACAAGTATGCACCAGAGGTAATAATGACTCAGTCGTCTGAGTACATGCAGTACTACTGTTTATGCCAGCAATGGATAATGTGCTGCAGTCTGTAAACACTTGGGTTCGATATCTCCTTGGTTGGTGGACTTATTGTATGTGCTGTTGGGATCTATTAGTAGTGGGGCAAGGTGGGTGTGCAGCCATTTTGAGGGTTGCCTACATCAGGAGCAGGTATGCACTCAGGGGCAAATCCTATTTTTCTCCTTTGATTGACAGGTCCTTAACCTATTGTTCTGTTAAGTGGTTTTCCATGTCGCTCCACTTAACCTGTTCTTTTTGATTGACATGTACATAACCTACTGTCCTGTTAAGTGGTTTTCCATGTCATTGCACTTAAGCTATTGTTCCCCCATCCCCTCCCCTATCGCTGCTACAGGTACACTTTCAGGTCTGAGTTAATGTAATAGCCCCTGTCACCACTACCAGTTTGATTAACTACTTAATTAAGTTGATCAACTAATTAATCTCTCTCCCTCTAGTAAACCCCATCCCTACCCACCCTGCGTCCCTCCCAGAAAATGGTTGGGGAAATAGACACAGTCGATTAGTCATTTGGAGCGAAATCGTTTGCTGTGTATGGAATATTGTTTTAGAGGGTTCAACAGGTATGAAAAGGGCTTCGATGAGCTTTCAACTACCTAGTTTCAACTACTTTTCAAGGGCATTCAATCACCCACTTCCTCCATTTGAAATACAGATGAACCCCTTTTTGTACCTATATGTAGCATTTCTAGCAGATACCGTGGCATTAGAGATCTGAAAAGCTTGTGTACATTTCTTAAGACCTCAACCATCACACCATCTACTACTGTTTGTGGTCCTTCTCAAACAACCCTTGCCTTTATTTCAAATGGCTCTGAGTCCTATGGGGCTTAACATCTGAGGTCATCAGTCCCCTAGACTTAGAACTACTTAAACCTAACTAACCTAAGGACACCACACACATCCATGCCCGAGGCAGGATTCGAACCTGCGACCATAGCAGCAGCGCGGTTCCGGACTGAAGCGCCTAGTACTGCTTGACCACACCGGCCGGTCATTGCCTATAGCCCAGTTGATATATCACCAACCCTCTGATATTGCAATGAGACAGAATGCATTACAAATACTATAGAATTATCTAGCTGGGTCAGTGTGAGGGAGTCGCAAATACCACTTACATACCTGCAGTCCTAAGGGGGCCTGGGTTTGAGTCCTGGCTGGGTCAGGGGTTTCCTCTGCTCAGGGACTGGGTGTTGTGTTGTCTTCATCATTATTTCATCTGGAGCGCAGGTCGCCCAATGTGGCCCCGTAAGGGGCCTCCCAGCCAATGACGCCAAACGCTCATTTCATTTCCAGGTATGTGTCTGTGTTCCGACATGTGCGAAAGGGAATGACTATGTCCAGTCGTAAGGAAAGTATGGATTTGACGTCGAGTACTGTGATAGCAAAGGGAAGAGTATGTCAAGTCATAAGAATTCTTCATATATTTCTATTTCCAGAGCCATTGCCATCAACAGGGTGTATTTCCGATACTTTGCTCATTGTTGAATGTCATTCAACTGAAACTGCGATCGTAACATTTAGTTGTAAGTACAGGGATAAAATATATATGTGACCGATTTCTTAGGATGATTTATTCTACCTGTGCGTGCTCGGTCTGGAGCGTTGGTGACCTGTGCGAGGGTAATTCGCGTTTCCCTTTAATGGTAGGAGCTGTCAGAATGGAGAGGTCTGTTGGAGTATAGCAATGTAGATCAATTAACGTGTTGTCCTCTAGACTACCGAATAGCGAACTAATACTTAATATGTGTTGGATAGCTTTCGTGATCATGTGGAAATTTGATGAAATTCAATATGGACATGAGTTTACACTGGGCCATTATTCCCTCCCATGTGAATTGTTCGGTTGACTGCTTCTTCACATTTCGGGTCTTTATTCAGTCGAAAGAACATCGATTGTGTTGTGTACATCTAGCATGTGGAAGGCACGTTTGCCGGATCTCTAGACATGAGAAACACCTTAGTTGACCTTGTAAATTATAGGGATGATTTGGGATCTTTTACATCACCGACATCGGTAGTCTAGAGTGGAAATATCAGTTTCCTCTATTTGTTTCGAGTTCTCATGTAAAGGTCCCCACAGACGGGATAAGCGCTAAGGTTTCAGGTTTGTGGAGAAATAATTTCCAGTTTACATCTTCGGAATTACGTTTCGTGAGCGATCAGCAGGCTACTGCTGTGTGCTTGACATCGAGAAGTATGGCGAAAATGGTAAAATATTACGGCAAACCATGGGAAAATACATCTGTTCTTGTAATCCCAGAGTCTGGAGATGGGTGTAGAAACATTGAAGCGTTTGTGCCGAGGGGAAGCGAGTCCGAATTTGTAGAACAGTTCTGAGCATGACTTTGGTCCGCTGAGAGTGCTCTGGTCACGCGTTGGGGATGGATGCCTGCCCGATCTCGCAGGCAGGCATCTAGTAGTTCTAAGTTCTAGGGGACTGATGACCTCAGAAGTTAAGTCCCATACTGCTCAGAGCTATTTGAACCATTTGAACAGTGATCTATTTTCAAACAAGGAGAATGCTTTTATGATTAAGGATGTTTTTGCAAGTGTGCACAGGCTATTGGCTGGGTGAACGTTTAACGTTTCTGAGAGGTATATTGACAGCAGGACGAGCATTCCACCACGAGGCATGAACCACGTTAGGGAGGAAGCAGCTTGTGCTATTCTGGAATGGATTTCTGCAGCGTCGCTCGGCAATTACTCTTTGCCGGACCACGGGTAGGAGGAGGGTTCACATCAGCAGTGTCGAGCAAACGCACATGTGGCCCACCTTGGAGTATCTGAGCTTTAAAAATAGGTCTTCACTCTCGTCCAATCGCGTCATCAATGGTGCCTAGGCGATCACGTGTATTTCGAGAGGCATTTCGCAGGTGTCAAGGAGAAGGGGATGCCGCCACCTCATGCTTAAGTGACCCAAACGTGCATCTGTGCTTGGCTTGGCAGTTGACAGCCACATTACTTCACGGGGGTTGCCGCTAGTCTCCTCTGCAGTCCAGTGGACGGGGGGGGTCGCGGGCAGTGCCTGTGTACGTTGTTTGTGTGTCTGTTGCATTATTTTGCGAGCAGGTCTGTAGGCTGTGCTATGCCCTATTTGGACAGTTTATGAGTACTGAGCATGTCTACACATCAGTAGGATGCATTATTTAGGAGCAGTTTGCAGGTCAGAACTGAAATTATTTCAGTGTAGTAGTTTGCATGTGTGTGGGCTGTGAAATCAATTACTTCGACAGTCTACAATTAACAAGCGTGTCTGTTGCACTATTTACGAGTAGTTTTCAGGTCTGCAGTCTATGTATTGTGACCCCAAGCACATCAGGTTAAGTGTTTTGTGTCAGTGTGATAAATATACTCCAGCCCTAAATAAATTGTTCCAAAATAAATATAGTATACTCCTCCCTCTCTCCAGCAGCTCAGCGCAGGCTGAGTCATTTTCCCCTCCAGACAGTCATCTTGGGTTATGTCACGAAATGGATGACAGCGTCCTCTGGTGATGGTAATGTGTACTAGGTCCATACCAGATGGCAACCACACTGTTTCCCGCCATTTCCCCCAGCGTCTTGGGTTATGTGACGGAATGGATGACAGTGCTCTCTGGTGGCAGTACTGTGTACTAGGTCAGATGGACTCTAGATCTCGTGGAGGAGACACAGGATGGTGGTAGTGGCTCAAATGGTTTAAATAAAGACTGGTGCATGATTTCGACAGTTGACGATTAGCAAGCATGTTTGCAAGAGTCTTTTAGTGGTTGGAATTCCTGTAGGCTGTGTTGTATGACCCCAAACATGTCAGAGCGTGTGTTTTGTACCAGTGTAATAAATATGCTCCATCCCTAAATAAATTGTTCCAAAATAAATAAGTACACTCCTTGCTCTCTCCAACAGCCCACCACTGGTCAAGTCATTTTCCCACAGATTCCTAGGAGGAGGTTTCAGTCGAATGACTTAGGTTAGTGCAGGTATCCCAAGTGATCTATCTTCCTGCGATTTTCGTAGCTTAGTAGAGATAGACGAGTTGGCCTTTTTTACCATCAAAATTCGAACTTGGCGCCAGTTCCTAGGAAGAGGTGGCAGTCAGATGACTTAGGTTAGTGGAGGTAACCCAAGTGACCTTTCTTTCCCGCCATTTTCTTAGGTTAGTGGAGGTTGCATTGTGCTGGTGGTATTTGAACTTCCCGCCAGGGAGTCAGTGTGGCAGGGGGGCATGGTAGGTGGGGCGTGGCACTTTCCCGCCGTCTTGGATAACGGTAATTGCGACATAGCTGACATCACGGCAGCCTTCGTGGATGATGTCATCAACAGCCATCATGGACACCATCTGGATGATGTCATCAACTGACCTCAGTTGATGACGCCATCGCCGCCATCTTTGATAATGGTACTTGGGCATAGAACCCCCCTTGGGGTTGGGTAACGTCATCGCCGCCATCTTGGATAATGGTACTTTGGCGTAGAACCCCCTTGTCCCAATACTTCTACTGTGCCTAATCCAGACCGCAATTCCATTTGGGTAGGCACATGGTTTAGTGCACTTCATAACTCCAGATACAAAACGTCTATGACACCAGTAAACGTTAGCAGCACTGGCTTGGAATAGCTTACACTACTGGGACTTCGGAACAGAGGAGTGTTGGGAACATGTCCTTTTGTCATGGCCAGTCTGTAGCTGTAACGCTTGAAACTGCTTGACCGTCATCTTGTCTGTGCAGCATAGATCTGGAGCTCTTTGATACAGTCGGTGCGTGTCAGCATGATGCACCGGTGCAGAGTACCGTCGTGATGTTGGATGACTCCAGCGGCTGCCGGTTCCACTTGGCTGGAGTGTTGGCTGCTTTTTGTGTCAGCCACTGTAGCGGGCAAATCTAGTGTCGCATGTAGTCTGTCGGTCACTTGCAGTAACTTACATAATGGCTGGTGTCTTGCACTACTAAAGCTAGCATTACCTGCAATGGCAGCAGTTTATGTGAATATAAAATCATCAGAATCGACATTAGAGTCAATCATAACACATAAATGTTGCAAGAACTCTGACTGGTTTTTGTCACTCCACTTTTTATGCTTTTGATTAAGTAGTTTAGCGCAATGAGCAACTAGAACTGTCTTATAAGTAATGTAGATTTGTTGATAGAAGGGGGGCGGCTGCAAAATAATGTGCAACATTAAAGCAGCCACCAGCAGGCCCAGGTTGCTGATCGCCAGTTAAACTGCTTGTGGTCTTGGTTGACTTGCTGAAGTGCAAAAATGTTGTTCATAATCACACACCATATTTCAGGTTTGGCAGGTACAACCAGCAGCACACGTAATAACAAACGTGATGTGGAAGAACTGCAGGAATCATCAGATGGAAAATCTTTTGCTTGAGACTCCAGTTGCAATGTGGCTGGACGCCCCAGGTCTGGTAACTTTGTTACGTTTGGTTTACTGTCACTTCCTGGTATAACAAGAATATCCAGTGCCCTGCACTGTGGAAATAGGACTACAACATGTGTTTTCCCAACCGACGTGAATGATTGTTTTTTTTAAAAAAGGTAGGAACTGTGTATGGCGCTGCATCCACCAATTGTTGTAAAGGTGACGAGAGCTTCAAAACATCGATATACTGTTGAATGTGCTGAAAACCAATTCCCACTTATAAAAAAAGAACACTTATTCTGAATGTACTAATAATAACATTATTTAGAACACTAAAGCATGCACAAGGTGGAGTCTCCAAAAGTCAAAGAACAAAGACAAAGGTAGAATAAAGATAGAGAACTACTGCACAATTCATGATTCACTCTAGACTATCAGTCACTTATTCTTACAAGCAACCCTCCTCCCCCCCCCCCAATTATCTAGGGGAAACTAATACCAACATATAAAAATGTACACTAATAATGACTGTCCTAGTGATCACTTTATTTAGGGCAGAAAAGCATGGTTCAGGCGATCACTCGACAAGTCAAAGAACAAACACAAAAATAGCTACAAAACAGAGAACTATGAATACTTCACAGATCGTGGTACACATTCTCATCTCTCCCCCCTGCCTTCACTCTGCCCGTTAAGTAGGAGCACTCAGAATTTAGCGGTATTGGAACTTAAACAAGTGATTCGGCTCTTGGGCAGATTGATGGTCATTGCGCTGGTGTAGCTGTACATGTGGTCAAAGACATGGCTGGTGGGTGACAGCTGGACGTTTGTTCTCATGATGAGATTCCCATGACCGTTTTTGTGCATTGCATAATAAGGGTTTTTGCTGTGCTGTCCAAAGATGACAATAGTATGCCCATCAGCAGTAAAACAGTTTCAACTAAAACCTTGTTGCTTTGGCATTCTTTAAGATCTCTGTTGTGTGATCCCTGCTTCATAACACTGGAGAAGGTCTGGTCTATGGTTGCTGATGAGAGGTTAGAACAAAATCAGTGTGGAGTACTGTCGTTGTAGCAGTCGGCTAACGCTTTGTGTACGAAAATCGAGTGTTTGTTGTGGCGCTAAGCAAGGAACCATCAGATCTTCCTGACATTTTCCTGAATTTTCTGCACAAGCTGTGGTAGTTCCGCCTGATCCGGCAGTGGTGCAGGTGAGAGGTACTCAACCAGAATCCTTAATGGCTCCTTAAACACGATTCAGCTGATGATGCTCTAATGTCATGTTCATAAGGACCAGAGCAAGCACTTCCACCCATTTTTCTTGGTGACACAGAAGATCATCTTCTAAATGTATGTGTCACCTTTCGATCATACCATTGCTGGAAGAGTGGCAGCTAGTGCTGTGGTGGTAGTGGGACAGTTCGTGTAGAAGTCTGGACTCGAATTGCCAGCCATGATCTGTTTAATGTGAAGGGGTCAGCCAAAGAGCGCTAACCAACTGGCAATGAATACATTAGCAGTCTCCTCGAATGAGATGTCTGTGACTGATATAGCTTTTACCCATCTGGGTCGTGCATCTGTCAGCTGCTATGAGTTTATATCTGTAACTTTATTAAGAAGTAAGAGGGCCAACGAGTTCGACATGTATGTAATCGAACCTGTGAAGGAGAGCCTGGAAAACGTCTTACATCCACATGTATGTGGCATCGCCCCTTGCATTGCTGGCACTGAAGGCACGCTCAAGCGTAAAACAGAGCACCTTTCTAGATTGAAGGCCACATGAAATGTTCAGACAGTAATTTTATCGTGGTGTTGGTTCCTGGGTATGCTAGTTTGTGGACACTGTCAAAAGCCGTCTTGCAAACCCGCAGTAAAATGTAGGGCAGTCATTTCCATTGTAAGGCATTGTACTATATGTTCTACCTGCCACCTGGCACCTCAACTTTTTTAGTTGCGGTAATGTGGAAGGATCGTTTAATAACAGTTGTAGGTGAGGATTCACTGCTTGAGCAATGGCGGGATCTTGTAGTTCAAAATATTTGCCAAACAGCAGATGCAAGAAAAATAGTGCCTACATAGGCCATCGAATTTGCCTGATGGGCCAGCACTTCTTTGCAATGTCGCCTCGTCATGACACCTGCCGACTATATCCAAAGAACTCCGAACTCTATGTACCACGGCCTAGGTTATGGGCAAGCAGTGTCATGCATTACAACTATGGAATGGCCCTGACAAATGGATGTGTTCCTATCCCAAGAGTGCAAGCTATTCTCATCCAAACCTACTAACACTTACTGGTATCAGAGGCGTCTTGTATCTCACGAAGCCATGTGTCTACCAAAACGAAATTGCGAGCTGGATTAGGCGCGACGATTACAACACATACAAACAGCGCAGCCATCCAGAGAGAGGTCATCTGACAACTGTTCACACTGCACAGCACATTGGTAAACACACCGTCAACAGCAGTAGAGCACCTACTCATTCATTTAAACCACTACTGCCTCCAGGTACACTACTCTATCACTGCAACATATTTTTGACAGTCTCGGTTTTATTGGTCGGCACCTGATCAGCCATCAGCACCCTTCTATGCCTCGTGCCCATCTGATGTTAAGTGTGATAATCCGGTTCCTTCATGACTGTAAACAAAACTGACAATCCTCACTCATGGCCACCTGATTCGATATAGACTGTACTTCTCTCATTTCAAGTGGACTTTGGTGATCGCCAGCATCGCACATCGTACATTAGGTGCCGATTTTCTTAAGTATTTCGCCCTTGCTGTATACTTGAAAAACGCATGTCTAACAAATGTGACCAACGGTTGCTTGGTTTCTGGAACTCAGGTTCGATCTTCTGCTGACATGGTGAAAAGAGCAGACAATATTAATACATGTTTCAATCATCAGTTAACATAAACTACATGTAAAAGAGTAGTGGGACAAGGGCGGCGTCACCCCATTCTCCATTATTGCCAGATGTATCGAAGATGGGGGCGATGTCGTCATCCAAGATGGTGGCATGTACACTCGATAACAGTGCATGACGTCATACAGGTAAGAAAAGGGGTTCACTTTACTTTCAACTACCTAGTTTCAACTACTTTTCAAGGTCATCCAACCCCTCACTTCCAGCATCTGAAGTACAGGCACATAGATCGATGAATGTAGGAAATGTCTCAGGATTTTTCGTAGGTTAGCGAATAAGACAGGTAAATAGTCTTATACAATATATTTATTAAGCCTTGCATATACATTTACACGCAGAAAACAACGCTTTCCTTACTTGTGTTAGGTTTAGTTTTAATAATGTCCAATTTAACTTTTAACTTATAACTTAAATCCATTCTGAATTATCTATTTCTTTCTCCAACCACTAATTTGGCAAATTCTCTAATTCTAATACATTTCTAATTTTCTTCCTGTAAAATACTTGTTTTATAGCTTTAACTATTAGCTCTGATCCCTCTTGGAGTTCTTCTTGGCGAGAGCATTTGGGTACTGTAATTTTTCCTCGTATCTCCTCCATGACGCTATTGTTAAAGTGTTCCACGTCTCCCTGTGTGTATGTCGGCAGCTCTCCTGCTCCATATTCTCATGGGCTTTCTGTATAGAACATTTAAGTTTACAACTGCTGCAAACGAGTTGCCAATAAATGTAGTTATTCCATCAGTTTTAAACTTGGCAAATGGTTGTTCTGTTGCTGGATGGACAACATCCAGCTCACAACACTTAGATAGAATATAACCATACTTTTTAAGCTGATCCAAATGGGAATAGAGCTTAATAAACACATGTTTCATGTATCCATTAACATAGTAAATGTTCTCGATTCCACTGATTTCCGCCAGTGCACCAACACGTGAGCAGTTTCCATGACTGTTTACTGTAAATGCCAATATTTTGTATTTCCCCTCTGTAGTCAGATTTTTCATACAGAATGTTTAAATCCGTACATAAACCTGGCCTGCACATCGGCAATAGCGTCTTTCTTTTCCAGTTGCAGCTTACATTCCTCCTTTATACCAGTTGTCTTTTCCATATACTCCAGTTTCCTTTTCTTTACTTCGAGGGCTCCATTTCCAGTTTTCGTTTCTGTACACTTAATACATTAACTGCACTTAAAGAAGTGGTTTCTTTAATGGGGAACGGCTTAAGTCGGTTTGATACATTGGTCCATTTTCTTAGGGCTTGGGGTATAACATTATTTGTAGGAACCAGTCCAAATTCGGCGACACCTATATTGGACAGTATTGTGGAGAACAGGGTTCTCGACTGAGAAAAATAAGTTTCTCCTGCTTTAACATAACACTTTTGCGTAATACTTATATTGTCTTTGTTGAAGTCATAGTTAAGAACCTTCACGCAGTTTACAGGTAGATAGTTAAAACTGTAGACAGACAGAGCATAAATTATAAGCTTTCCTCGTTGCTGAGAGTCAGGCAGACTTACTTGCATACCAGTCAATTTTTGGGTGTTCTTATTACCCTAGTAGACAAACTGTAGAACGTTGTTAAACAAAAAATGTTCAACTGTGTGTGAATTGTGAATTCCTAAGGGACCAAACTGCTCAGCTCATCGGTCCAGAGTCTCACACACTACTTAAACTAACTTACGCTAAGAACAACACACACACACCCATGCTCGAGGGAGGACTCGATCCTCCGGCAGAAGGGTCTGCGCGGTCAGTGAGATGGCGCCCCTACCCTCGCAGCCACTCCTCGCGGCTGTTGTTAAATACCACACAGCAACTATTCTGAAAATTGTTAGTTAGCTGACACCACATGGATGCAATTGGCACAGAGTAAAGTGGAGCACATTGTAAACGCTGCTTGTTGGTGTCTGTCACTACCAGTTTGAATTACCGCGATCTACAGTTTAACATCTGTGTGTGCTTGTAGGCTGAATAAGGGAAATAGGCTTGACTCAGCTTGATGTAACAATTTATTAACAAAGCCCTGCTGGCAGAACAGATCATAATTCACTGCAATCAATAACTGTTATGAAGGTGTGAGAAAATTTCAGTACGGTAAATTATTCCATATCTAACACTTGGATTCACGCTTTTCGTCAAGGGCTAGGACGTGGAACAGAGATCAACAATCAAAGAGTAAATCACAGTACAAATGTCGCTTGTGTATAGCGTCTCTGGCGTCCAGTGGGAAAGTTTCGTGGCACTGTACTTGCAAACACCCACACATGTCACGGCGCTGGATGATGACAGAAGACGCCACATCAGCTCCCATGGTGGAAGCCGTGCGTCAATCCAAATAGCATGCTGGAAAATTGACATGTCGCTGGTATTTTGAGGTGCGTGGTGGTGGGTCAACTGCGGTCCCCCTGCGACGATGATATTGACGGAGTGATTGCTGAGTGAGGCGGGAAGTCGTGGTAGGGCAGGCAACGTTGCTTCCGGAAAGATGTACGCCGATATCACGTGATCATTGGAGACTGTAGTCGGTTTCCCATTGATCAAGATGTCTACGGTCTTGCTTCCTCTGGTTACGACACAGTATGGGTGGGAATATGGTGGTTGGAGCGAGGGTTTAATACCTTCCGTTCGTAACATGACATATGTGCAGGAGGATAGGTCACAATGGACAAACATGGCAGGAGTCCTACGTTGGTGTGGTTGCTATGGGCGGAGGTGAGCCACATGTTGTCACAGTTGACGCAGAAACTCTGGCTGGTCGCCAGTAGGATTCGGCCGAGCGTCGGTAGCCATGAATTCTCCCAGCAGGTGTAATGCTTCGCCGTAAACCAATTCGGCTGAAGAAGCATCCAGGTCTGGCTTGAATGTGCTTCGGAGTCCAAGTAATACCACACGTAGTGCTTTGGTCCATCCGGTGTCATGACATGTTAGGGCAGCTTTTAGGGTAAGGTGCCATCGCTCTTCTAAACCATTGCTGGCGGGGTGATAGCTCGTCGTCCAGTGGCGAAGTGTGCCACAAAATTTCGTCAACTTTCGAAACAAATCGGACTCGAATTGACGTCCCCTGTCCGTCGTAATGTGCAGCGGGCAACCAAAACGTGACACCCAGTGGGTGATGTCGGTGAAAGCGACAGTTTCTGCCGTAACATTGTCCACTGGTGCAGCTTCTGACCATCGAGTGTACCGATCAATCATCGTAAGTATGTAACAGTGACCATCGGATGATGACAGTGGGCCAACAATGTCAAGGTGGACATGCGTGAATCGTGCTGTCGTGATTGGAAAGCTTCTTACCGGTGAGTGGACGTGGCGATTTATCTTGCTACGCTGGCATTTAAAGCAGCACCTCGCCTATTCGCGGAAATCCGTTTGCATTCCAGGCCACACGTATCGCATTGTTACTAAGCGTGTCGTAGCTCGAATGCCTGGGTGCCATAAGTTGTGCAGCGAATGGAAAACGTCGTTCTGAAATTCCAGAGGTAGGAAGGGCCTCGGCTTCGATGTGGACATGTCACAATATAGCTTTACGTCGCTTCCAGGAATGTCTACTAGCTGCAGGTCCAGCGCTGATTCACCATTTCATAGAAGCGCTTGTAATTCCGCTTCAGCTTGCTGTGCCGCAACGAGGTTGGCGTAATCGATAGTACTAGCGATGCTGCTGACTCTGGACAAACAATCGGCTACTACATTGTCGATCCCAGACACATGACATATATCAGTGGTAAACTGAGAAATAAACAAGAGCTGATGCATATGTTAGTGCCTTGTGATCCGTAAAGATAACAAAGTCACGTGCTTCTAGTTGCGGTCTGAAGTACTTGACAGATTCGTAAACGGCCAGAAGTTCTCTGTCGTACGCGTTGCAAAGTGTTTGTGAGGTTGTCAACCTGTGTGAAAAAAATCCGAGTGGCTGCCACGTGTCACTACATTGTTGTTGCAACACAGCGCCAATTGAGGTCTGGCTAGCATCGACTACCAGTGATAACGCGGCAGTAGGATCCGGATGAGCCAGCAGGGCTGTGTTGACGACGCTTCTCTTGGCCGCTTCAAATGCGACAGTCATTTCGAGAGTCCAAGTCATGGGTGCGCTACGCTTAGCTTTCGGATCAGTTAGGGCTGCAACTGAAGTTTCCTTTAGCTCAGCAGAGTGTGGCAAATGGCGGCGGAAAAAAATTAACATCCCGAGGAAACGCCGTATTTTCTTAGCTGTAGGGGGCCTCGGAATGCGCGAAATGCCTTCGACCTTCTCAGGTAGTGGTAGCGATCCTGCCGCAGAAATTCTATGTCTGAGTAAGTGTACTTCAGACTGGCCAAAGACACATTTTGAGTTATTGAGCACAATTCCGTAGTGTTCCAATCGCTTGAATATTTCGGTTAGATCGTGGCGATGTTCCTCAGCCGACGACGAAAAAACCAAAATGCCGTCCAGGTATGCAAACGCAAAAGGTAAACCCTGTAGCACAGAATCTATGAAGCGCTGCCATGTCTGTGCGGCATTTCTCAGTCCAAAACTCAAGTACATGCTCTGGAATAACCCGAAAGGAGTGATGGTGGCTGTCTTTGGAATGTCACGTTCGACTGACTACAGGTATCTGTGCGTAGGCCTATGCACAGTATAACACAGTGAACACTACTGAACCACTCAATGCATAATTGTAATCGTGCAACAAGGGTGCGGGATAATGATTGGGTATTGTCCGGGCGTTCAGGGCTCTATAATCACCACACAGCCTCCATGCACCTTCCTTTTTTGGCACTAGATGTAATGGTGAGGACCACGGGCTGTTGGAAGGCTGGATTACTCCTTAACGAAACATACAGTCACATTCTGACTTTGCTATTTTGAGGCGATCTGGGGCTAAACGTCGCGGCCTACAAGAGGTAGGAGGAGGTGGTCTCAATATAATGGATGGTATCACGTCTTACCTCCTTAGGTGCCCCGTACGGTCACATCAGGGCTGGAAATCCTCACAGCAACTCTGTGTACTCGCCATCCACTACCTGGATTACCTTGGCAGTATGAACAGCGGCGTCTCGATGGAATCCGTAAGTTGTTAGGCCGGTAGTGTTATCGACCAGGCGAGAGTTCCTCACGTCAGGCGGCAGGTTGTAGTGGGTGAGGAAGTGGCCCCGATGATTGGTTGTGACGTCCGTGAAGACAAAGTCCCACGCGGAAGCGCGCCGCAACCCGACGTCGAGTTCCAAGCGCATCGTGCCATACGTCGTAATCCGGGAGTTATTAGCAGCAGTGAGGCAAATGGGCGTAGACGGTCGCTCCTGACGTAGCATGGTTCGAGGAAAGATTGACAAATCGGAACCAGTGTCTACTCAGTACTTCCAGGTGGAACGTCGGTCACTCACAAACAGGCGCCTGGATGTCGGACAGCAACCGGAGGAGGCGCTCACTTCCGATCGCCGCTGCCGTTTGGATAGGCGCAGGGCGTCGTACATTTACGTGCTAGGTCGCCAAACTTGCGATGGTACCAACAGACTGTTTGTTCTGTCCCTGTGGTAGACGAGGCTGTCGATGATCGGCTGCGTGAGCGACGACGGAGTCGATGACGGCTCCTGTTATCCGTGTCGCAGCAGTGTAACAGCTCGCCGATTTTCTGTGGTAACAAGTCCACTTTGTTGGCGAGAACATCATACGAGGGATGTTTTTCAAGTAAGGGCCGTTCGCGCGTATAGTCCCGTAGTTCGCGCGGACGCCGCAACAAGCCACCGCGCCACTTGCCGGCATCCTTCCCGTTCACACTGATGCAAGTTGCAGCTCTGTAGCTCACGTGTACGCATCGCTGTGCTACTTTATAATGTTTACGATTGTTGAATCGCCCGCCGCGTGTGAGATACGGTCAGTGATACGTTTTTTGACCGCGAGAAGCCTATCAGCTGCAGAAATTCATCGTCAGTTAACAGACGTTTATGGCTTGAATGCAATGAGTGAAGTTAAAGTGCGCCAATGGGTTAGAGAGTTTAAAAATGGCCGTCAAAACGTCCATGACAAAGAACGCTCAGGCCGGCCCTCTGTGATCACTGATGATTTGGTGGCTGCAGTCGAAACAAAGATTCGTGAGGACAGAATATTCACAACTTCCACTCTTTCTTTGGAATTTCCACAAGTTTCAAGATCGGTTTTGTACAAAATTGTGTCTGAAAACCTAAACTTTAAGAAACTGTGTTCTCGGTGGGTACCCAGACTCCTCACAGAGAACCACAAAGGGAAGAGATTTGCCACTTCATTGGACTTTTTGATTCGTTACGAGGAAGAAGGGGATGACACGTTGAGTCAAATTGTCACTGGAGATGAAACATGGGTATCCCATATCACTCCCGAAAGCAAGCGACAATCGATGGAATGGCGACACACAGCCTCACCCGTCAAGGTCAAAGCCAAACAGATGCTGTCAAAGCGCAAGATTATGGCAACTGTATTCTGAGACCGGCGCGGTGTTTTGCTAGTGGGCTTTATGCCACAAGGAACGACAATCAACTCAGATGCCTACTGTGCAACTCTAAAGAAGCTCCGCAGAGCAATTCAAAACAAATGGCGCGGCATGCTGACAAAAGGAGTTTTGCTCCTGCACGATAACGCTAGGCCTCACACCTCTCAAAAGACTCGGGATTTGATTGATTCTTTTGGCTGGGAAGTTTTGGACCATGCACCATATAGCCTCGACCTAGCTCCTAGCGATTTTCACCTTTTCCGGTACCTGAAACACCATCTTGGCGGGCAGCGCTTCAATGACGACGATGAAGTGAAAGCAGCCGTGAACTCTTGGCTGTCGTAGCAGGCGGCCGAATTCTTTGAAGAGGGAATTAAAAACTTAGTTGTACGGTATGACAAGTGCTTAAATAAACAAGGCAACTATGTAGAAAAATAGGTAAAAGTGTGTAGAATCAGAAAATAAAAGTTTTTTTTACAAAAGTATTTGTATCTTTTTTAAAAAATAAAAACGGCCCTTACTTAAAAAAACGACCTTCGTATTCCGCGCGTGAAACAGTTGTCGCCACGCAGCGCACGCCGCGGTGGCAGAGTTGACTATTGACGGCGTCATTGTCTGTTGGATCTTATCGGCTAATTCGGCCACTGCATCTCAAGACGAGTCAGTCTGCGACATCACGATTGCCTTCACTGGTGGTGGTAACTGTCTGCTCCAGATCGTGCGCAGTAAGTTGTCCTGGACTGTACCTGCGTCTATTTTACTCCACAGATGACGTAAGTACTGTGACGGTTTTTTGTCACCTATGATTCGGTCTTCTTGCGAAGCAGAAACGCTCCGAATTAGTTCTGCTTTCAATCGGTCGTAGCTGTTCATTCCCGGCGGGATAATTGTGATGTTTGAACCTCAGTGGCGTACTGGTGATCTAGTTGGCTGACCACCAGCGCGAATTTCGTGGCGTCGACCGTGATACCCGCGTAGAAAAAATTTGCTTCAACTTGCGCAAAGCACAGGGATGGATTGTGCGGCCAGAAGGGTGGTAGTCGCACCGCTAGACGCGCCACATAAGTATTTGTCGGCTCTGGCGGATTCGCCTTCTCAATTTCTTGCAAGGAATTCTCGTAAATTCAGCGTGCACGCAGGAAATCACGTCGGGGTCACCACCTTGTCGGTGCCGGTCTGAATTACCACGATCGACGGTTTAACACCTGCGTGTGCTTGTAGGCTGAATAAGGGAAGTAGGCTTGACTCAGCTTGATGTAACAATTTATTAACGAAGCCCTGCGGGCAGAACAATCATAATACACTGCAATCAATAACTCGCGCGAAGGCGTGAGAAAAGTTCAGTACGGTAAATTATTCCATATCTAACACTTGGATTCACGCTTTTCGTCAAGGGTTAGGACGTGAAACAGAACAAATGTCGCTTGTGTATAGCGTCTCTGGCGTCCAGTGGGAAAGTTTCGTGGCACTTGCAAACACCCACACATGTCACGGCGCTGGACGATGACAGAAGACGCCACATCAGCTCCCATGGTGGAAGCCGTGCGTCATTCCAAATAGCATGCTGGAAAATTGACATGTCGCTGGTATCTTGAGGTGCGTGGTGGTGGGTCAACTGCGGTCCCCCTGCGACGGTGATATTGACGGAGTGATTGCTGAGTGAGGCGGGAAGTCGTGGTAGGGCAGGCAACGTTGCTTCCGGAAAGACGTACGCCGATATCACGTGATCATTGGAGACTAGTCGGTTTCCCATTGATCAAGATGTCTACGGTCTTGCTTCCTCTGGTTACGACACAGTATGGGCGGGAATATGGTGGTTGGAGCGAGGGTTTAATACCTTCCGTTCGTAACATGACATATGTGCAGGAGGATAGGTCACAATGGACAAACATGGCAGGAGTCCCATGTTGGTGTGGTTGCTATGGGTGGAGGTGTGCCACATGTTGTCACAGTTGAAGGAGAAACTCTGGCTGGTCGCCAGTAGGATTCGGCAGAGCGTCGGTAGCCATGAATTCTCCCAGCAGGTGTAATGCTTCGCCGTAAACCAATTCGGCTGAAGAAGCATCCAGGTCTGGCTTGAATGTGCTTCGGAGTCCAAGTAATACCACACGTAGTGCTTTGGTCCATCCGGTGTCATGACATGTTAGGGCAGCTTTTAGGGTAAGGTGCCATCGCTCTTCTAAACCATTGCTGGCGGGGTGATAGCTCGTCGTCCAGTGGTGAAGTGTGCCACAAAATTTCGTCAACTCTCGAAACAAATTGGACTCGAATTGATGTCCCCTGTCCGTCGTAATGTGCAGCGGGCAACCAAAACGTGACACCCAGTGGGTGACGTCGGTGAAAGCGACAGTTTCTGCCGTAACATTGTCCACTGGTGCAGCTTCTTGCCATCGAGTGTACCGATCAATCATCGTAAGTATGTAACAGTGACCATCGGATGATGACAGTGGGCCAACAATGTCAAGGTGGACATGCGTGAATCGTGCCGTCGTGATTGGAAAGCTTCCTGCCGGTGAGTGGACGTGGCGATTTATCTTGCTACGCTGGCATTTCAAGCAGCATCTCTCCCATTCGCGGAAATCCGTTTGCATTCCAGGCCACACGTAACGCATTGTTACTAAGCGTGTCGTAGCTCGAATGCCTGGTTGCCATAAGTTGTGCAGCGAATGGAAAACGTCGTTCCGATATTCCAGAGGTAGGAAGGGCCTCGGCTTCGATGTGGACATGACTGTTTGATGTAACAATTTATTAACGAACCCCTCGGACAGAACAAATCATAATACACTGCAATCAATAACTCGTGCGAAGGCGTGAGAAAAGTTAAGTTCGCTAACCTATTCCGTATCTAACACTTGACTCACGCTTTTCGTCAAGGGGTAGGACGTGGAACAGAAATCAACAATCAAAGGGTAAATCACAGAACAAATGTCGCTTGTGTATAGCATCCCTGGCGTCCAGCGGGAACGTTTCGCGGCACTGTACATGCAAACACCCGCTCATGTCACGGCGCTGGACGATGACAGAAGACGCCACAGTGTCTAACACACTCAAACAGCTTTGCACTGGGTCGAACACACGATCCATTCTGTAGTTGTATATTGTGGCCTCCAGCCTGTTAATGCCCTGCTTCTTAGCCAAAGAAGACGTAAAAGTTTCCCGTAGTCGCGTATCTGGACACTTCATAAAATCTACAAGATGGTTACCTAAAACTTTGTTTACTCCTGGACTTGTGATTTGACATATAAATTTGTTGTATACCTTTACCCTACAATTGGAGCTCATCCACGTTAAACAGTCTATTCCATATGTTTTATCGTTGTCCACAATGACACTGCTGCTTCCCTGATGCTCTCCTTCCATGCAGAAGTCGTGGGTTGATATTAGGTAGTCGCACATCTACATTTTATTAAAAATTACGGCAAAGTCTTGCGTTATGTCTAAATCCAAAAGGTAATTATCGTCTACAAGTAGCCTCTGCAATGTTCCAGGCAACTCCTCCATTAGAACATCCAATTTAACGTCCGATAATTCCACTTTATATGGTGTAGCCACAGGATTTTTATATTTCTTCGAAGTTGTTTCCAGTGGTTCCTTGCCGATTTTGTCCAATATTCCTCTTACTGTCACACTATCGCTTCCATGTAGGAGAAATGGTAGCTTCACCTTGACACCATGTCTTGCGGTGACGAACTTGAAGAATTTACTACGTAGCCTCAAATTGTCTTCTGTTGTCGGACATTATCAGTTGCAGTATGCCACAGAGAGCAAACCAGCCTCCCAGTAGTGTTGTAGCTGTAGTGTCTGCTGATGTACTGAGAATAGGGAATTGTTCTAGCCAACAGGTAAACCGATCCTCCATTGTCAACACGAAGCCACAATTTTCGGAACATGGAAGAGGTCCCACTGAATCAATATGTAGGTGCATAAAACAGGCTGTAGTTTCAGTGAACGTTCTCATAGGCGTGTACACATATCTGCCTACCTTACTCTTCTGGCACTGTATACGACACTGAGATCAGCAGTGGGATTCCTGCTGTGTTTCGTCAGCGGTTTAGTTGAAGCCCTGACTCCATGGTGTGCTAGACTATGAAAGGCGCAGGAAACCTCTTTCCTGTGTCACAGTTGGAATGTAAGGACGTAATGTACCTTGTGATGTATCACACCATAATTTAAGTCCCAGCTCTTTCAAGACCGCTTTATCAAACATCAAACCATCAGATCCATTAGACAGCAACTGAGCCAACTCAGAGTCTTCCTTCTGATCTGTCGCTATTTTCTCGCAGTAGACTGCCTTGACACGGGCGCAGCTACATGATAAATAATCACCAGCAACATTATGTATTCATCGTCTGTGAAGTACTGTGTTATGAAGTCTGCTACGTGATACTGACGGGGCAATGCTAGATATGTCGTCTTGGAAAAGAACGCTGTGAGCGGTGCATGACCTGCATTAATTTTAAAGTGCTTGCCTTCCAGGTATTATTTGAAAACTTAACTGTTGCGTGAATGGCTAGTAGTTTACGGGCTGTAGCAGTCCATTTGCACTGTGCTTCCGTCAAGCGGTGGGAGAAAAACGATCCTCTGTTGTAACATCGCAACAACCGCCTCCTTGCTGACGTCGACCATGATAACCCATTTGGCATCATGACTAGGATTGTGTAATAGTACAGCCCTTCATAGCGTCTTTATCGTCCTTAAAGACCTCCAGTACATTCTCGTTCCACAGTACCACCTTGTTCCTAGGGTGAACTTTCCCTTCAGAAGTGCAGTCAAAGGAGCCTGTTTTCCACCTGTCTGTCGAATATGACGTTGGTAGAAATTAATAGTTCTCAAGGATCTTCATAATTCCTTGACACGCCTTGGAACCAGGAAGTCATGGATGTGTCGTACTCTTTCAGGGTTGGAAGACAGACGTTTTGTAGAAATGATAAACTCAAGAAAATATACGCTCTCTTACCCAAAAACACGTTTGTCTTTCTCAGTCACCATTCCGAAAACCTTAAGCCTCTGGAAAAGAGTTCATAGGTGCTCTTTATGCTGTTCCACACTGTCAGAGAAGACGAGAATGTCATCCATGTAACAAAACAGGAATGAAAGCCGTCTAAGAACTTGGGGAATAAACCTTTGCCATGACTGTGTGGCATTTTTAAGACCAAAGCGCATAAACTTGAAATAAAACAAATCAACGGAGTAGTAACAGCAGTCTTCTTCCTGTTGCCCTTTGTAAATGGAATCTGTAAATATGCCTTGTGGCAGTCAATAATACTGAAAACTGTCGCTCCTGCTGTGGCGTCTTTGCACTATGCTGCCTGAGGTAATATATTTATCGGGAATAATAAGGGGATTTTGGACTCTATAATCCCCACACATCCACACATGCGCCTTCCTTTTTTTTTAGTTGGTGGATAGACGACGCCCATTGCCTATCTGATGGAACACGATGCCTTCAGTAATCTATCTGTGTCATCCTCAGCTGCAGTGACCTTTCTGGCTTTCTGGGATAATCCTGTGCTAGGCCATTACTTGCTGAGTGTCATGCTTGCAAGATGTTCCCACGTTCCTATCTGTTATCTCTGGGGATTCTTGCAGTACCGCCTCACATCTGTTAGAAACTTGCACCAATTGATCCACTTCTAGGAGATGGTTAGAAGACAGGTCTGGAGCGAGTCGGAAGAACTACAAAAAAAAATCAGCTCCTAAAATCGGTTCTGTCACGTTTGCCATAAGTAATGGTCGTGTGAATATGTGTTGTAGCCCAAAATCGAGTGTCAAAATCTTTCTTCCCATGATCTCAGTTCTGGAATTATTTGCCACCGTTAGAGTTATCGGAACCTTGGAACCATCGCCTGTGTAACTTCCAGCCAGTAACACACTGCAATCAGAACCTGTGTGTGTGTACCTAAAATGTTGTTTCAGACGTGTTGTCTCCTACAAATAACGGACGAGACTGCTTCTCAGTTGCACACACAAGGCCTAACTGTTTTGTCAGTTGCCTCCTATCCGCCAGCTGCAGCTCCTCAAAACTCTAGTTTTCGATTACCTTCATAAATCTTATGCACTATCTTCTCATAGGCCTCTGATCTGCATAGCAATCAATGCCTTCCAGTGGCATAAAGATAGTCCGTTTATCCCGTTACACGTCAGAGGTACATGACCCGTTGACTGACGCTCATTAAAGCGTGAGCCCGCGGAAATCTTCCCTGATGACATACCTGCGTATGTTCTCCATTGCCTATGCATGGTAGTGATCCTACAAGCCCGGCACGGTAGATGCGCGAGAAAAAGAAGTAGTAGGCGATGTTTTTGTCAACGACCGCGTACGCCCTTCCAGGGTGGTTGGACTAGTTTGGGAAATTGCACAGACTGTTGCATTGGTGTGCATTTCTATTCGCTCCCATTTCAGAGCCGCCACCACGACCTGTAATTCCCTCACGCACTCCGTCAGTCGTTCTGTTCTGCTTAGAGGCGTGGCTGGCACTATACCTGAGTCGGGGACACCCTGCCCGTCTTCACTGGTAACGCTTGGTTCGAAGTCTCCAGCCATGCTGGTCTGTTCAACAGTGTTACAGCCTTTATGTTCTGAACATATAGCAATCGTCTCAGCTTTGTTGGCCAAGACTGCCAAGGGTAATTCGATGTGTGCTGCTAAGGCAGTACTGCCTAAGCCCATAGTAAAATCATTGCCTGCTAGTGATTTTAGTTTTGCCAACATTTGTTCCAGCAACGTATCACCAGCTGACATCTCCTGTAACAGTTTATGCAATCTGCTCTCTGGGGTTAAAGAACACTCATTGATTGAAGCTGTTTTGAGAATCTCATGAGATTCTTTGCTTGCATAATTTGTGCCTCATCCAAATATGCCACCAAGCAATGAAATCCATCGAGTGAAACTAGGATGCCATTTTGCAAATATTTGCTCTCTACCTGCCTGAACCACAGGTGCAGTCGTTTTGTCCACAAAGTGGCAAGTTTAACATTTCCAAATTTCCTACCTGAAACTATGATGACTGTAAGTTTATTTGAAGAGCTTGCTTCTGCTGTGATATTCTGTGTAGCTGCATTTTGAGGTTGCTGCTGTGCCTCCGAATTAATTGTAGTGCTGTCAATACTGTCAATAATGATTCTAGTTCTTTCGCTACCTTAAGTGAATAGAATTGATGGAGACAAAGAATAAATTCCACGCCAGCTAGATAACTTAATATATTTACCCTAAAGCAAAAATTACAAACACGGCGGGTTAGGACCAAAACATATCGAGAGCGAGCACCAGAAAAGTAGAATAAAGAAGCACATTTATAAAGATAAAACACATTGAAACATATCGCTGCCGTCTATGCCCACTGATCGATATTAATTGCTGCTATAGTCTTGTTTCTCCCTTCCATAAGTATGACGGTTTTCATCAGTTGTTGATAACTCCATTAAATGTTTTGTTGTTTGTTGATCTTCAGATATTGCCTACCTTGACTGTCACAGACTTTCACAACCGTCAGGCAGTGTGCCGAATCGTCGCAGCGTTAATGACATGTCATCAAGTTTCACGTTGAGTTATTGCATTCGAAGAAGCAAGTGATCAAAATGAACGAGATGCGTCACCATGTCATCTCCTGAACTCATATGAAAACTGAACAATTGTGATTGAACAGAACCTGCAGACTGTTTTGTTTTCTGTTCAGACGGGCATGTAACTTGTCCCACATATCTCGCACACTTTCACACGCAACCAACAATGCCATTACTTTTGCTTCGACAGATCTGACAATGATCTGACTTTCTGCATGATAAGCATTGTACCATGTTTTCAGTGCAATTTAAACTCATCTATGAGTTTTGATGTCGCATCTGCTGGCGAAGCCGCCAGTTTTTCTTCATCACCAATACATACTTCGTATACGCCATTTGGTACATGTAATAAATTTCATACTGCAAACTTCTATATGGTCCAGTTTTTAGCCCCACAAAGTTTCTCAATACAATGGAAACCATTTGCAGCCCTGTAAAACAGTTCAGATGTACAGAAGTAAACATTCCCCATGAGAATGTGCAGAAGTTGTCCACGTATACACAATACGAACTGCACATATTCCACAACAAGAACTAGTGCGTTTATGATGTCACGAAATGCAAAATTACAGTAGCGAATTTCTTTATGAACCATGGACTGGGCTCAAAACCTATTGCAGAAACTTCAAGAAAAAAATGGGCGCAATATAAATCACTCACACAACATGGGTACTACAAAGAGACACATGTATTTTAGGACTGCAACAAAAGACACTGCATGGAGATTAATAATTAATATAAACATTTCAGTTCAACGTATTCGGCTACACACAGGACAATCTGTTGTCACAACTTTCATTTGGCGTTCACATTCATTGGCATCATCAACACACAAACAGATTATCATCTTTCAAGATAAGCTTGACTTCAGACAACACTTTACATCAGTCTGTCAGCACAACCAAATAAAGCAATTTCAAAGAGATTCAAGTTGTACTGTACTCATTTAGTGATACATTTATTAATTTTATACTGCAAATTATGGCATTAGAACTGTGACAAGAGTTAAACGCAAGAAAAAAAACCTAAAGGATGAATTCAAAAAGAAATTGAGTGCAGGAATAAAACTGGAGCAACAAACACATTTATAAATCAATATTAATCGCAGGCAAAAATGCTGTCTGCTATGACAAACCAACTAACAGCCTATATGTAAATGACACCTGCAGATTCACCACCATTCCAAGATTTTAGAATTTTATTATATTAATTAATGTAGGCATTTCGAATTCCTCTGTTTTCAGCTTCTCACAAGGGAACCTCCCCATCGCACCCCCCTCAGATTTAGTTATAAGCTGTCACAGTGGATAGGCCTTGAAAAACTGAACACAGATCAATCGAGAAAAGAGGAAGAAGTGTGGAACTACGAAAAAAATAAGCAAAATATACAAACTGAGTATTCCATGCGCTAGATAGGCAACATCGTCGAGAGTGTGAGCTCAGGAGCGCCGTGGTCCCGTGGTTAGTGTGAGCAGCTGGGGGACGAGAGGTCCTTGGTTTAAGTATTCCCTCAATTGTAAAGTTTACTTTCTGTATTTTCGCAAAGTTCGATCCCTTAAGGAACTTTCCGATTCCTTACAGTTCGGAAAATATTCATTGACCTTGTTATTGAATTCGCGAGCTATATTTGCCGGATTCATATTGCCCACGGAATACATCTCACGTATTTAATGCACTCTCGTCCAGAGTAGCGAACAGTCAACTGCCAGCCAGGGAGCCTCGTTAGCAGGAATACTCTCTCTTCCGTGCGCTGTAGTCGACTGACGTCGTGTGTTTCGACGTTTGTTTAGGTGTAGCGTCCCCATACTACGGTACAGTTACCTCGCATCGGACGGACGGACGGACAGAATAATTGTTTGAAAATAAAAAATTAAACTTTTTCCCCCCAAAGGAAGACTTGAACCAAGGACCTCTCGTTCTGCAGCTGCTCACGCTAACCACAGGACCACGGCGCTCCTGAACTCACACTCTCGTTGATGGTGCTTATGTTACGCATGGATTACTCAGTTTGTATATTTTGCTTATTTTTTTCATAGTTACACACAACTTCTTCCTGTTTTCTCGATTGATCTGTGTTCAGTTTTTCAAGGCCTATCCACTGTGCCAACTTATAACTAAATCTGAGGGGGGTGCGATGGGAGGTACCTTTGTCAGCTGCCGGCCGATGTGGCCGTGCGGTTAAAGGCGCTGCAGTCTGGAACCGCAAGACCGCTACGGTCGCAGGTTCGAATCCTGCCTCGGGCATGGATGTTTGTGATGTCCTTAGGTTAGTTTGGTTTAACTAGTTCTAAGTTCTAGGGGACTAATGACCTCAGCAGTTGAGTCCCATAGTGCTCAGAGCCATTTGAACCATTTGAACCTTTTCAGGTACCACATAACTCTTGGGGCTAATTTCCCACACACATTGAGAGACCCAGTAGCGGACTAAGAGGGTGGCAGAGCATTCCTGGTGAGCTTCGAAATCCTTAGGGTCCCAAGATTTGGAGACCGCAGGACGAGACTATTTTGCATTAAATTCCAAACAAGGCAAACATATATTCAGCAACCAAGAGGCAATTTGAAATAAGCAACGGTTTTTACACTTCAAGATCAATACTTGATCTAGATTTTATGCGCAAGTATTTACCGCAAAAAAGTGTTGTAACGTTTATTTTTTTATGGCGGGAAAGACTGCAGTGGATATGTCAAAAGATATTCCACAGCAGCTGGGAAAAAGTGGGCTGGATATTACGGTGTATGGGACTTAAGGTTATGTCAGTACCACGATAGTGTCAGGTGTACATGGAGGAGTATGATGAAACATTTGAGAAGTCAATCTTTATGGAGTTCTTGCATACTCTTGTGTTCCCTCTATTGTCACCTGTTTTGGAACTGTAGAGTAGTTACATTCATTCCTCTCATCTTCTGCTTATAGACAGGTATTACTTCTAAAGTTTGAAACAATTGTCTGATACTCGCTGGAGTGCTCATTTTAATTTAGTTAAAGTGTTGAAAAAAACAGCGAACCGATTGGGAGCACTATGGACCATATGCAAAAGCCATCCAACGCAAACCTTGATACTTGATCTGCAGCCAGCTTGATCGTCCCAGCAATATATGTTGTTACCTCTCTGATGTAGATCAACTTTCGGCACACAATACTGGTGAACGTAAATTTAATCCAACGGTGTCTTCAGTCTGCGAAAACGGCACCAGATGAAGGGCTTCTCAGATATAAAAACCCTGAATGAGTTTTCAGTGATGGGATTAACTACAGCTATAGACAACACTGTTACTTTTGGCACTAAAAATGCAATGCAATTAGATGAACCAACGAGGAAGAAAGAGGGAAAATGGAACAATGCTGGGTTAACTAGCTCATGGAGCTGGGTTATCGTTTCAAGAAGTTTGTCAATCAATGTTTTAATGCATAGACCGATTTATGCAAGAAATGTCATGAGTATTTTCAAGCCCACTGCATGTCTTAGCCAAGTGATAGAAGCTGTAGGATCAATGTGAAAGGGTTTCACAAAGCAAAATCATGTTGTGATAGTGGTTGGAGCGAGAAACAGTATTGATAGGGATCAGGTCTTCAATATTGAGCGTGATCTGGTAAAAATAGCATCTGTAAAGAACCGTACAAATGTTGGCTTGGTTCCTGCTTTTTATGATCGGCCCCAATTGAACAGCTCTGTCAGGAAGGTCAATATGGAGCTATATCAGCTGCTTCAGGCAGCTACTTTGTCAGGCATAGGTTTCGTTCCTGTTGATGGTATTAATAGGTGGGACTTCACAAGACATGGCCTGCATCTCAATAGGAAAGGGAAGGGGAAATTGACTGGGATGATAGCAAAATCTTTAAGAGGGGCACTGGAACTCATGGGAGTACCTCTTTTTTAGGCTAAGATCAGTATCCAGTCATCCAACATTGAGTGAATGAAAAGCTCAGACAGGCAGGTACTACATATGTTAAAGCAGCACAAGATTCTCGTAACTGTACAGTGAAAAATAATGTTAGTATGTCACAAGATTCTCATAAAAGCTCTGTGAAAATAATGTCAGTATATTGCATCAGACTATCAGGGGATTAAAAAAAAAGTAGATGAGCTTCTTGTTTGTTTATAAGATTTAGAAACTGAGGGTGAAATAGATGTACTGTGCCTGTCTGAGCATCATATAGTCACAGCTATGGAAATGGTTAATGTAGGTGGATATAAGCTTTCAGCACATGTAAGTAGAGGCACTATGGAAAGAGGAGGAGTTGCCATATATGTTAAAATCTGTCCTAGTGTGAAAAATTTGGGAACTAAAAAATTTTGTGTGGAGCAACATACAGAAGTATGTGCATGTAAGCACAAGCTAAATAATAGTATTTTTATAATTGTAGCCACATATAGGACCCCAATGGGAAATTTTCAGCTATTATTGAAAATCTAGGATTCTTTGTTGTGCTATCTGGCAGACAGAGGGAAGCAAATTATTGTTTGTGTGGATTTCAATGTACATTATCTGAAAGAGTCCAACAGCAAGCTTGATCCTGAAGTATTACTTGGTTCTCCCAATTTGATGTAAGTTATTGATTTTCTTACTTGGGTGATACAGGAAAGCAGAACACTGACAGATAATGTTTTTATAGACCAAGATAAATTTAATCAAATAAACACTTTTCCTGTTAAGAATGGGCTGTCTGATCATGATGCGTGCTAGTTACAGTATATGACATAGCTCCATACAGTAACAAAAAACAGTCTTCCAAAATACTGTGTTCAATTAACGATTCAACAATTGAAAATTTTAGGGAAACTGGGATGAAGTGTATGGGGAACCTGATGTTAATTTAAAATTTAATCTGTTTATGATATCTTTGAGAGTGTATTTGGAAATAGTTTCGCTTAGAAAACAGTGAAATATAATTCTAAGAAACCATCTAAAAAGCCACGGCTTACCAAAAGGATAAAAAGTTTTGTAAACAGAAAAGGGAAATGTATCTTATAGCTAGGAGGAGAAATGATCCAGAAACAGTGAAACATTATAAAAAGTACTGTAATGTGTTAAGAAAAGTTATTAAAAAGTCCAGAAGAATGTGCATTATGTCTGAGATTAGCACATCTGATAATAAAATTAAAACAACGTGGAATTTTCTTAAAAGGGAAACAGGGCAACAAGAGCATCGGAAGACTGTATTTCTATCAAACTCAAAGAAAAGTTCGTTAACAAGAAGTCAGAAGCAGAAAACATTTTTAATAATCATTTTTAAGTGTTGTAGAGAAAATAGGATCCAGCTATTCATTAGAAAACGCAAGGCAGTATGTGGAAGATGTAGTACCTATTCAATTTGATAAAATTGAAATTCAACCCACCTCTCCTGCTGAAATTAGGAAAATAAAAAATTCACTCAAAAATAAAGGCTCACATGGAACTGAGAATTGATGGCATTTCCAACAGAGTACGAAAAGCTTGTCTCCAACAGGTAAGTAGGATTCTCAGTCATATATGTAGTAACTCACTGAAACAGGGCATTTTTCCAGACAGACTGAAATACGCTATTGTTAATCCATTGCATATAAAAGGGGGTAGGTCTGATGCTAACTACGACCTAATCTTATTTCTGACAGCTGTATCCAAAATTCTTGAAAAAGTAATGTATTCAAGAGTAGCATTACACATCTGTAAAAATGAATTACTAACAAAATGTCTTCTTGGTTTTCAGAAAGACATTTCAACAGAAAATGCTATATATACTTTCACTGATCAAATACTAAATAATTGAATAACTGCACATCATCCATTGGGATGTTTTGTAATCTCTCAAAGGCTTTGGATTGTGTGAATCATGAAACTCTTCTAGATAAGCTTAAGTATTGTGGTATGAGAGGGCCAGTGCACGAATGGTTTAAGTCATATTTAACTGGAAGAATGCAGAAGGTTGAAATTAACATTACAACCAGTCTGCAAAAACCAGCAGAGTCCTCTAACTGGGGAGGCATCAAGAATGGTGGCCCACAGGGTTTAGTCTTGGGTCACTTATTGTTCTTAATATATATTAATAACTTGCCACTGAAGATGCAAAGCTAGTTCTTTTTGCTGATGATACAAGTACGGTAAACACACCCAACAAACAAAAATCAGCTGAGGAAATCGTAAATAAATTGATAAAACTTTGAACAGAAGTCTGTTGCTAAGGCAGAATATTTAAAATTTCTGGGTGCCTGCATTGATGAGAAATTGAATTCGTAGAAACATGTCGATGATCTGCTAAAAAGGCTAGGTTCAGTTAGTTATTCTATTAGGAGTATTGCAACTTTTGCTGATAAACATATCGGTAAATAAGCCTACTATGCCTATTTTCATTCACTGCTTTCATATGGCATCATATTTTGGGGTAATTCATCATTACAAGAAAAAATATTCATTGTACAAAAGTGTGTATACAGAATAATATCTGGAGCCCATCCAAGATCACCTTGCAGACATTTATTTAAGGAACTCAGTATATTCACAGTACCTCCACAATACATGTATTCACTTATGAAATTTGTTATTAACAACACATCCCAATTCAAACATAACAGCGAAGTGCATAGCCAAAGCACCAGAAGAAAGCAGGATCTTTACTATCCTGGGTTAAATCTGACTTTGGCACAGAAAGTGGCGAATTATGCTGCCACAAAAAACTTTGGTCATTTGCCAAACAGCATTAAAAGCCTGACAGATAGCCATCCAACATTTAAAAACAAACTAAAACAATTTCTGAATGACAACTCCATCCACTCAGTAGATGAATTTTAGATATGAAGTAGTAACTGTAAAAAAAAGAGAAAATAATAATTATTATTATTTTGTGTAAAGAAGATTTATGTTAAAGTGACACACACCACATCATTGCAAAATGTCGTGTTCATGATCCATGGAGCAAGTATTAATGTATGTATGTATGTAAGTACATTGCATTCCCATGAAGGAAATCATAACATTTTTCCAAATTGTTGAAACAAAATTTATGCTTAAAGCTTTCTATGACGCTCTGACTATATCACTGGAGAATATAGAAGATATTTGCGATAAATCCGATAAAGAGCAGTCGTAGCAAGAAATAAAATGATATCATAGGCATGTAGGTGCGACGGTGTACATTGCTGATAGATGAAAAGCCCAATAAATTCTTCAGTTTATGATTAAATGGTTATTTAATGAATAATTAGATTTACATCACCTACAGTCCAATACTGCTTGAAGATTTTGTCTCAGCACATCATGGGAGAGAAGTTTTTCTAAACTGAAACTAAATTATCTTCACTTTACAATGAATCAAGAACGCTCAGTCAGTCTGTCCATTTTATAAAATGAAACAAAAGTTTCCAATGAAATAGATTTCAATGATGTTACTGAGAATGTCAGAAAAAAAGACACAAGAACATGTAGTGTAATAATATCAATAGTGTTATTAATTGTACATAATTGTACAGGCTTTGTCTCCAAGCATATAAAATAAAAAGTAATTTTCTAATTCTATTCTTTATCATTTCTGTGCACTCTACCTGATGGTGGCTGTTCTAAATGATTATTCAAATCACCTTTGTCTTTTATTACATATATTACAATTACTGGAGCATATTACTCTGAAACGCCAAAGAAACTGGTATAGATATGAGTATTCAAATACAGTGATATGTAAACAGGTAGAATATGGCACTGCGGTCGGCAACGCCTATATAGGACAAGTGTCTGGCACAGTTGCTAGACTGGTTACTGCTAGTACAACGGCAGGCTATCAAGATTTAAGTTAGTTTGAATGTGGTGTTATAGTTTCCGCATGAGTGGGGGGTCACAGCGTCTCCAAAGTCATGATGAAGTGGGGATTTTCCCGTACGACTATTTCATGAGTGTATCGTGTATATCTGGTAAAATATAAAATCTCCGACATCACTGCGGTTAGAAAAGGTCCCTGTAAGAACGGGACCAATGACGACTGAAGAGAATCGTTCAACGTGAAAAAAGAGCAACGCTTCCGCAAATTGCTGCAGATTTCAATGATGGGCCATCAACAAGTGTCAGCGTGCAAACCATTCAACGAAACATCAATGGTATGGGTTTCTGGAGCTGATGACCCACTTGTTCACGCTTGATGACTGCACGAAACAAATCTTTACACCTCACCTGAGCCTGTCAACACCGACATTGGAGTGTTGATGACTGGAAACCTGGTCTGACGCGTCTCGTTTCAAATTGTATCGAGCTGATGGTCGTGTACAGATATGGAGATAACCTCATGAATCCATGGACCCTGCATGTCAGCAGGAGACTGTTCGGGCTGGTGGAGGCTCTGTAATGGTGTGGGGTGTGTGCAATTGGAGTGATATGGGATCCCTGACACGTCTAGATATGACTCTGACAGGTGACATGTAGATAAGCATCCTGCCTGACCACCTACATCCATTCATGTCCATTGTGCATTCCTACGGACTTAGGTAATTCCAACAGGACAGTGCGACGCGTCACACGTCCAGAATTACTACAGGGTGGCTTCAGGAACACTCTTCTGAGTTTAAACACTTCCGTTGGCCACCAAAACTTCCCAGATATGAACATTATTGGGCATATCTAGGATGCCTTGCAACGTGCTGTTCAGAACAGAACTTCACCTCCTCGCACTCTTACGGATTTATAGACAGCCCTGCACGATTCATGGTGTCTATTCCCTCGAGCACTACTTCAAACATTAGTCGAATCCATGCCACTTCGTGTTGCGGCACTTCAACGTGCTAACAGGGGCTCTACACGAAATTAGGCAGGGTTATCAGTTTCTTTGGCTCTTCAGTGTATAAGTAGTTGACTTTCTTGTCAGCCATAACATCTATATTTTTTTTCTAATATGTGGGCTACAAATACAACACTTTCTAAGCAGACCAGGGGGTCTCGATTAGAATTGACACCCCAGGCCACCGACTAAGTCCGCCACTGCTCACACCACGATTTTCATGCAACTCGTTTTTTGGTTCCATATAAAGTTTATTTTAGGCAGATTTCAAGATTGTGGGATACATCATTCGCTCGTTTGTAAATATTGTATATGAATGCACACACACACACACACACACACACACACACACACACACACGCTCGCACGCGCGTGCGCGCGCGCGCGCTCACTAACTCGCTCTCTCCCTCTCTCTCACACACACTCTTACGTAAGTTTGACAGTTATCAGTAACATTATGTTGTTGATCTTGTAGTTGCAGAAACTGCGAAAGTGTACCTGCCGACCACGTTTTGGCTTTTTTTTTTCAATAAGAAAACCAGAACATACTGAAATCGAACAGAGTATAGTAGTAATTATTACGATAACTACGACAGTATGCTGGTGTTTCGAAATACAGCTACTAGGGACCGCTCTAACGGTACTATTCAGTGGTGCTTGAATGCTATAGTGGCGTCTCAAAGTAGAACAGAGTTGAATTGTTTGTTCCATGGCAAAAGTGGCATCTCTTTAATGACGCCATTGAAAGCTGCGTGCTCACGTATGCTGCTGCTGTGCCGTTTCAGTACCGGTATGCCACAAACTTCGGCGTCCCATTAGTTGCGTCTGTGAATCCGGCCGCACGCTACTAGTGCTGTCGCGTGCTCACGTATGCTGCTGCTGTGCCGTTTCAGTACCGGTATGCCACAAACTTCGGCGTCCCATTAGTTGCGTCTGTGAATCCGGCCGCACGCTACTAGTGCTGTCACCAGTTCGAGTTCTTGTGATAGAGCAGATGTCCCTTACCAGAACTGGACTGGCAAGTGAAGCACTATACTGCACACGTACTAATCACATTCAACGACACAACGCAAAGACACTTTTTACGTTTCATTAACAAGTCGGGGAAAGGTAACGGCAAGCCTGTCCAGAAAGAAGCGTAGTAGTTGCCATGCTAAACTCGAAACCTTATAATTAATGCAGGACTGATTTTATATTTGCGTATAAATATACAAACATATCAAGTTTTGAAGTGTCATAGATCTGTACTTACTGAGGTAAAGACTCATATATGCTGCCTCTGATTGATATTTCATAATGACAACAACCCATATCGAAGCACTAAGTTAAACCGTAATTGCGAGCGTGGCATGGCTCAACGAAGAGCCCTGGAGATGTCCTCCTGGAGCGCCATTGAGTAAAAAAATACAGTCCTCGCCACCGTGCTAAAACATAATGCAATTTTTTAATGAGACAGGTACGTCATTTTAGTATATTCAGCACTGTGTTTTACTCCTAGGACGTAAATGCATGTGATGTGTTGTGTCACAGCATAGGCGTACATGATTCCCGGTGGCTACTAATGCGTGTTATCTCGATGAGTTATTAAAAAAGCAAGTGTCTTTTTAACACTTGAGAGGTTACTCATGTGATTCATCCTCTAGCTTCGATTCGCATACGTGACGCAAGATTGTGTTTATCATAGACGTTCATCGATAATATCATATTTTTTTTGCATATACACGGATTTTGGTCATCCGCAGACGAAATTCATATTTGCGCTTCCAACTCGGATGACAAATACTGGAATCAATGTTATGTATGTAATCTACCTTGCATGAGAGAGGAATACAGGCCCTCATCCGTACTGTAGTGAGCATATGGAATAATTGTAACTAGCAATAAATAAGCAGTGTGAGATTCGCAGTCGTTTATGCAGCTAATTTTCAGTTTTAGCAACAATCTTGAGTGTACAGATAGTATTATTGGGTCAGTATGTACTGTGACGTCAAATGTTATTTAGCCAATGGGAGAAAAATGTTACGAGTTGCGCAGTGGCAGAATTTGTGTGGGCAGGAAATTTCGGCCATCTTGGAACTAAGTTTGTAATGAGTTGAGGTGGAAAACCAGGGGTTTACATGTTTATTATTGGATTCTGCACCATACCAATGGGTTAGTACATCCCGGAGACAGAAAATAAGTCTCAATATTACGTGTACAGGCTAATCTAGTGCTTCACATCTAATTCCAATCGTCACCTTTCAGTTTGTGATGTGGCTAGTTTGTCACTACAAGCTTGTTAGGTGTGATCATACGACAGCTTCAGCAGCAAATGCCGAGAGGAGCGACATCTGTGCAACATCGGCGTGGTCTTCGCTTGTTAAAGATTGGAACCGGAGGGATTGTAGCCCTTGTCGATTTGTGGGTGTTGTTTTTTTTGCCTTAGAAGCGCAGGCTGCACTGCTCCTTGTAACGTCCACCGGCAGTGAGTGAATGTTTCTCTCGATCGTTTTCAGTGTTTCTGGTGGCACATACTGACAGTGCCTAGTAATTGCGTGTGCCTTGACCTCATGTGTTGCACTTGTATTTCGGAATAACACTAAGGAGACTAAAACAGGAACACTCCTGTTCTTCGCTGAAACTGTCTTACATCTGATATGCCAGTGGCGCCTATAGAGACTTTTTTTTGCTGCTGACGGGTAATTTATACTGCGAAGATAGTACATTATGATTCTGATGAACTTCAGTGAGCCGTGGGCCTAATTTTAAATTGTATTCTCAGGATCAGAAATTTCCACTGTTTGTTTTCGTTCAGTTTGTATTGACTGTACTTTGAGCAGACCGCTTCCTTTTGACACAATACTAGAAATGATACTGAAGTACAAAATAAAATTAATTTGAGGAAAAGCGGTGGCCGGTATTAATAGAAATGGACAGTTTGTGAGCTGTGCCTCAAACCTCGAACTCCATTTTTACATTGCTTAGGCTGTGACAGCTAATACAGAACTCGTTTACTCATATTAGAATTTAGTTTCAGCTGATAACACAATTAACATTCAAAGAATTGGTAAAGGAATCAAAGAGAACGTTTAACATAAAATTATCCTGTGGAAACAAGTATGCGACATCAGTAACTTAGTTTAATGCAAACCCGTTCAAAGTAAAACATTATATTTCTCGCAAACGTTTGTTGGCACCTATGTGTTACAGCTTTGTCGCGTATAAGTACTGCAGTTCGATTGCCTTTTTCATTTAGTTCCACTGCCCTATTTAGATGTGTTAGAAGGAAAACAATGTAAATTTTCTTTCCTCCTCCAACAGAGAAATATGGAAGGTACATTGAGTCATCATCTTTACATTTTGCCTAACATTTTTCAAGTTAATGTGTATTTAAATGTCTTTCTGTTGTTGCTTGAAGAGTTGTTTATGTAATGTGTACAATGATTTTAGAATGATTGAAGTACTTGTAGCAGTTTGCCCTGAAAAGTTTAAAAATATTTTTGACACATTTGTAACCTTTTATTTGACGTCCACTTTTCATTGTAAAGCATTTTTGTTGTGATAAGTAAATTTACGTTAGTGCTTTTAACATTTTCACATAAGTGATTATCATAAATCAACAGCAACGTTTTCTTGTTTGTGAAGGTGTAGTGGGGAAAGGTGTGTTGGAGAACACTTCCTGGCTTCCATGGTAAGAGGAAGTGGAAAGTGGGACCTAACTGGCCACACCACTTCCATTTCTTCCTGGACCCGCTGTTGCCGCCACCTCTCATTCCTATCTGTGCAGAGAGTGCAGCAATGTCCTCAACCATGAGAACGACATTACAGACTGTGCCTGAATCCCTGCCAGCTGACCATGTCAGCAATACAAAGGTAAGTTTTTGTCAATGGGACGTTTTTGATTTGTGTGGGCAAATGTATGTGTTGTGAAATTTGTGTCCGAAAGGTGTGTGTGTTGGAATTTGTGTTCAAACAAGTGGTGACTGAAAGGGAACACTGATACTGAAATAAAATGTAATAACATTTCCGATTAAGATCTTGTTGGTTGAAACTTAAGCAGTTTAAGAATTACTGCTGTTATGGGGACTCATCATTTTCGCCAAATGTAGATATTGTCATGGCATTGAGAATATTTAGGTTAAAGTGTGCTGTTGAACAGCCCCCAACTGCATTCTCCTCTGTCCTGAAGTCTTGGTTGTGTGGACACTGACCAGTAGTGCAGACAGTTCTCTGGCAAAGTATTTGACTTATTATAATTAGGATACAGAGTAGCTGTATTTGCTGTCAGATCTGGATTACTATGAGTACCAAACTCTCAAGTATCAATGGTGGACTGTACATAGTTTTAACCTTGGAATTGAGCAAACCTGTATCTGGAAGTATGGTACCAGCTGTCTGCTCTGTCACATCACATCATATCATTAAATGGAGTACTTCAGCCACTCATCAAAATCTAATAGTGTGAAATCTGTCCCATAAGTGATAGTTATTCTGGTGACATCACATTTCTTTGCATCACCAACTCAGAACTTTCATAACTTACCTGGCCTTTGGGCCATGTTACAGATCAGTCTGTTATCTCAGCCTTCATTTTGAAGAATAATATAGGGTCAAAATAAATATTGATAGTTGTCTGTTCTATCTTTATTTGCACATTTATGATTTGGAACACATCACCTTTATGCCATGGGCACAAACTAACAACTGCTCTCAGCAGGTTCAACTAGTATCTCACTACTTTTGACAGTGACACAGTTAATTTTTGAGTGTCAGCTTGTATGTTTTCACATTCAGTGTTGATGTGGTGCCTTGACCAACCCATTGCATTTTGTAAAGTAAATGATTTGCTTATTGTTTGGTGTAAGCTATTATTGTTGGTGTGTTATCTGAAATGTATGTTAGAAACCTATTATTCAGTGGTGTACTGTCTTGGGTTATCTACAATAATAGACAGAGGGTATGAGGGCTTGATGTAAACTTAGTAAGTGCTCCCCTCCCCCTTTCCCCCTCATACATGTGTGGCTTTGCAACATTATTCTATATTTGTCACTTCTGAAGTCTGTTCCATGATTCACATTTATAGCAGTGGGTGCTGTTGGTTCTGCTGTTTGTATCCCACATTGCACATGTGCACTGCAAGGAATATTAGTACAAATATATTTTTTTTCCTTTTGTTTGTTTGTGAAAATTGTGGGGAGGGAAACTAAGGCTTATAATTAAGTTTTTTCTTAGTTTCACTTATATTGATTTGTCTGTTTTTAAAATAATTACGTAGTGGGAAGGCAAAACTCAGAATAGACATGCATGAGGATATGACACTGCTGTTGTATTGTATCTTGGTGGAGAGTATTCAGCTGTTCTGCAATAACTTAAGAGACCAGACAAACCAAGCCGCCCCCCCCCCCAAATCTTGGTCTTCAAATATCAAATATTTAACTTACAATGACACGAAGGTTGAAATAAAGGATTAATATTTGGAACAAAAATAGTTTTGAACCTCTCCTCACATTTCTAATTTCAAGTTGTTACACCTTCCTAAATCATATTTTTACAAATAGGAAGATGGTTTCTTCCAGATCTTTATCTGATCAGATTTTTTGGTATATCTTTAGTGGCTTAATATCTATAGGGCATCAAATTATGACTATCCTTCCTTGGTTTTATTATGTTACTATGGTTGTTATTGCCTTTGGTATAAATTTTAGCAAACTTGTGATTATTCTTGATCAATAAATGCAGTGTGACTTGTCACTGTTACAAATGTTGTTTCAAAGATAAAATTGCCTGGTACATCAGTGTCACTATTATTCGAAAACTTGGCCTAAATTGACTGAAGCTGTTCCCATCTACAAATACCTCAGTAAATAATACATTGAATATGCTGTTGATATCCTTCACATTAAGTGCTCACAGTTGTGTATGGAAATTGTTTTTTGACCAGAATATATGCATGAAATTGTTTTTATGGTTGTATTTCTTGGGTTTCTTTTATTTTTGCTGTTGGTTTTCATATTGAATGGAACAAGTACAGGCTGCTTCCATCCTGTGTGTGAATTTCTGTTTTCTTGGAAGTTATTCATTCCTGAATGTATTTGGTTATCCATTTGTTTCGGGGGGGGGGGGGGGGGCAAAAAAAAATCTGCGATAGGCTTTGTGATCATGAGAAGTATTAAAATTTGTCCTTTTACATGTGTACGTTTCTGAATCTTAAGGAAGCAGAAGTATGAAAATTCCTACTGATTTGTATAATAAGTAAGTACCAGCTTTTTTGCTCTTCAGTTTTATTCATGTAGTGCTTCCTGTGCACAAATAGCAGGCAGATGGCTATGGCAATTTCAGTTTGTTATTGCAGTGTACAGAAATTGTTCTGCAGATAGTAGTTTATTTAAAAGTTATGCCTGAACTGTACACAAATAAATACCTTTTTTAAATATTTACTGACTGTGGTGTACCACCTGTACAAAATATATTGTAGTTTGTTTGAACAAATGAATGAAATACATTCTGCATTAATTGCAGATAATTAAAATGTATTTTCATAAATAGATGAACATTATGATAATTGTAGATGGTACAAATAACTTACATTTTTTGTGAGTGACCACAGATTATGTAAATTTTCAGTCATCTAAAAATAATGTTGCTTGTCTTATCGTGTCTGCTGGTCTGCTTTGTTACAAGGATTGACACCTTGAGATCCCCTTCACTCACTTCCCAGTGGCACTGCATACAGATTTACACATACACAGCAATCACAGTCCAGCTTATACAAATAATATTAAGAGTTTCAGTTGAAGTTGTATGGCAAACCATTTCCTGAAGCTGGTCTGTAAGCAAGTTTGTGACTTGAGGAGCTTGTTCTCACACTTCATCAGCAGGAAGCTTGCCTCCATTGGTGTAGCAGAAATTTGGTGACATGAAAGCACACAACATGGTTGTGTGCCAGGTTCCAACAAGAAGAGTGGCAGCTGTCTGTGTTTATCAGGCAGTGACGTACTGGATCAAGCATGTGCAGTTTGGAATGGGGAGCCATAGTATTTAACCCCCTGATGTAAGTTTTTAAGTTTCAACTGTCTGGGCCGAAAATGTAGACATGATCATTCGGTCTTCGTTGTACCAATTGCGCGTGACTTACAGGACGCAAGTATCTCTGTAAGATCAAACTGTCTTAATTTTGTGAAATATTGATGAGTAACTACAACCACATGTAATAATGGTTAAAAATACCACAAAATATTTATTTTAAGTCAATACATTATAACAGAAATCAGCACCATTTATCTCCAGTTCCTGAATACATTCAAAATTCGCAAAATTAGCGTTTCTAAAAAAAAAAGGCAACAACAAAAATCCATAATCTTCAAGGATGTGATATCATCCAAAACATATAGCTACATGTAATTAAACTTTGCATCTCTTGCACTCCCACAGTGTTTCACTGCATTTTTTTTATTTTTAGCACAAATGTTACATGGACTTGGTGCCTTGATTTTGGTGCTATTGTGTCAGTGTGCATAGGAGAACAAGTTCAGTGTTTTGCATGCAATCTCTCTGGTAAATCTTGGTATTACACTGGTCCTTATCCTTGATAATCTTGTATTGATGTATTAGTCAGTAATGATTTGGCTATTTGTATCCTGTAACCAACATAACATTTTTCCCCATTATTTATTTTGTTGCAGAAAATTTATAAATGGAAAAGACAGATAAAATAAAATTTTCCAATATCTTTCATACATTTTTTCATTATTGGAAGCGTGCTAGTATTTAGTATTGCCAAATGCTTTTGTACCCAGTAACATGGCTTGGTTTAGAAGAAAGATTGAATTCTTGTGTAATCATTTCTACTGATTTGTGTCATGTCATTATTATATGAACATTTCACATAGCTTTCGTTTTAGAGCGAGTTTTACATTGTAGATCATCATTACGTATTTCCTCGACTTAATTTTACTTTACAGTACTTTTTTGGCATATTCTTTCTGTTTGCATGTACTGAGCCAATGACATTTGTTTTATAATTGTGTTTTAATGTCATAAATAATTTTGGTGAAGAGTACAAATTATGTAGGCATAAAATGTGTCCTCTGTGTAATACCTACTGTGATAGCTCTTTGACAGCACTTCGAGGTGCAATCATCACTGTTTATCTTATCATAGACTGTATATATTGTCAAGTCATAGCAATAACCTGAATCTGGCTCACATAATTTGTAAAATGTAATACTGGCTCATATCATTTTGATCGATTGAATTGTTTGTAAGATATGCATCTCTTAAATTTCTTGAGTGATACATCAGTAGTAGTGTTCTGTTTCATTGTACACATTGGTATAAATTTTTGATTCAGATACTTGGTCACAGATTTTATTTCACTCACTTTCTTTATTGGCAGCCAGATTATTATTTGCAAATGTCTTGTAATTTGCAGATACATTTATTGCGGCACTGTTTTCCTGAATTTAGATGTTTCTGTAACAGTCCTTTTTGACACGTTCAGTTGAATTCTTGGTTTTTCATTGGCATGATTATAATGAACAACACAAAATATCTTTTAATTTCATTACAGTCCTCAGCAAACCAGTTGTTATCAATTCTGTTTGGATTTGTTCTGTGTACTGGTTACAGAATTCTCCCATAACGTGTTATGAAATATTGTACTAAATTTATCTAGTTCTGTTTTATTTAGTCCTACCTGATGTAAGGTTGCCTAATTTAAGCCAATAATCATTGTATAGTTCCAGATTTTTGAACTCTTTCAGAATTTCTTTCCCAATCCAGCGCTTGATCTTTGTCAGCAGTAATAACTAGTCACCTGCATTTTTGTCATATGATACTTGTGATGTCACTACTTTCACTGTTGGTGGCAGAAGGATAAACATAATGCTCGCTGTTGTCATCACAAGATGCTTTGAAAACATATTGTAGGGATATGTCCTAATATTCAAGAACATATATTTCGACATGGCAATGTGACTGAGAATAACATGTAATTGGGTGGGATATAAAGTGAGAGTACTGCATTTACTAGAGTATAACACGAGCCCCCTTTTTTAGGCACTTTGAAAAAAATTTACTTTTACCATATTCTGACTAATCAGAATTACAAACTGCTTAACTGACATAAAGTATCTGCCAAAAAGTTAACATTATACCTATAAACTTATGCCTTTTAGTGACTGTTTACATTTTAATAATACTAGGAGAAATAAAATAAACGAAATGGTTTATATCAATTTTTGGAGCATTTTCTTTTCCAACTTGCTTTGCTTGCTAACCATTTAGCCCGTGGTACCGCTGTTATTAATCATCATCATCATCCTAATAGAACAGCTTTGAAATTTAGATCTTACTTGTCACAAATATTAGGCTGTTTCTTCGGAATGTGTTGCTAGTTCTGAGGTTGCTGTTATGGTGGGACTGGAGAACACAGCTGTATTTTCTTGTCTACATATCAGATTTTGCTCCTATACTGATATGATAATGTTACAGTGTCTCTGGCTTCCAAAAGTATTGCCTGCTCACCACTCTCTTATTGTCTATGTAGACCCAGGTAACATTGCAATAACAAGCACTTAATATGTCACTGGCATAAACTCTCCTGTAAAAATGAGTACTATTGTTCAGTATTTGTCCAATTTTTGAATCTGTTCAATTCTGACTACAAACTGATTTGGGCAAACTGCAGTTGAAATGTGGTAGGTGTTCATAAAAGGCCAAAGTATGTGTTATAGATTCTCATGGTTAGCTGCACACAAAATTTGTTGTGTGCCCGCTGCTTCCCTACCTGTGGTTATCATGGCTCTCAGCCAAGCTGGTGTGACTGTTCCACTTCCAATCCTTCAGTAGTGCTGAGCTTGAGCACCTTCAAAAACCACTTTGCAATATGTTCTAGAGTGCAGATCATATGTAACACTTCCAGCTAATGCCTAAGTAGAAGATCACGTTTACAATTCAGTCTCATTCTTGAACTGTCACTTGTCCCGTGATACAGTGATGTCTTTTGGTACTATCTCCAAGATGGGTCTTGTTGCTGTAATTTATTCTCGCAGTAACAGTTAGTCAATTTAATAAGATTTATTTCCTTTGTTAGACATTTTATTCTTGATTAATTTTTTAATTTTTCTTCTTGTATCAATTGAAAGTTGCCATCTTTTTCTAAAACTGAGTAAAAGCTGGTAATATTTTTAACTAGTATTCTAATGCATGAACAGTGAAAGAATTTCTAATTTGCGATCCACTTAGGGGATGTTCCATGCCAAATCAACACAGTGTCCAAACCTCACCATCTCAGATTTTCTTGGAATTTGGCACTGTTCTATTGTTGGTATAGACTGGGGTGTCCATTCGTCCCGTTTTTCATGGGATAGTCCCGTTTTTTACCAAAATGTCCCGCTGTCCCGAAAGTTTTTTTGGGGACGCTCAAATGTCCCGTTTTTTTATGATTCAGCTTGGCTAGAGTATTTTACGCTACTGGTTGTGTGACTGACTTGCTATTAACTGCGCAATTATTTACGCTGGGAAGCTTTTTGATGACTTTCAGCATACCCCAAACATGTACTGAACTGTCAAAAATCACAAGTAATTTTAAACGCACTGTAGTTTACGAGGAACAAAGAAGATTCTTCTCTTCTAAATCGATCCACTGAATCTGCCGTTTTGGTCCAGAGATACTCTACACCACTGATACTTGCTCGCTGGCTTTCGTCACCACACTGTTAATGTTTTGCACTGTGCAATCAGTGTTTCATTACGCCAAAACGAAAGTGTAATTTTAACAGCAATATAAAAAGCGAGTTTCCTTTTATCACTGATAGTGGAGAAACTTTAGAATGTATGCTGTTGGTCATCGTGGAAGGTCTGACATTGTGAATCACATTAAGACGAAGAAACATCGCATGAGTGATCAAATGAAAAGAGCAAATAAATGCATGAGTGACTACTAGGTAAACTTAAAATCAGTAACAGAAATGGATAGGCAGTTGGCAGCACATGCTTGGTTATTTCAAAAGTAAAAACATTAACATGAAAAACATGATTCATTTGGTGGAGTTTTGTCTGGCAATTCCTGGATCAAATGCTGCTGTGGAACGTGTGTTTTCGTTAGTGAACTCTTTGCGCTCAGGTGAAAAAAACAGATTGAAAGTAGAAACATTGAGGGCCTTGCTCTATGTCAAAACACACTTTAATGGTGTATTGCGTACTGACTTTTATGATACAATTTCAAACAAAAATGCACTTCTTGATAAAGTACATAAAAGTGAAAAGTACGGTGATAGTGTGGCAGAATAATTGTAAAAAGTGATTTGGGATCATCTGAGTGCACGTTGTAAAGGTAAACTTGTCTGTGTATTAAATTTGTCAATACAATATTTATGCCCCCCCCCCCCCTTTCTCTCTCTCTCTCTCTCTCTCTCTCTCTCTCTCTCTCTCTCTCTCTCTCTCTCTCTCTCTAATTTATTTTAAGTGTCCCCTTTTTCAATGAAAATGAACTGGACATCCTAGTATAGACTTAGAAAAATATAAAATTTTACTGAGTTATGTCAACTTGTTTCTGAATTTAATAGTTTTTAAGTTACTATAAAAGGGGTCAAAAACAAGGAACGGCAGTTTTTAGATTTATTGTAGAAGCTTTCCTAATTGAGCTGCAGACCTGCGATAAATATAATTTTACAGCATTTTTCATGCCCTTTCCTATGGTATGCAATAATGTAAAGGTTAATACAAGATTATTATTTTCAAAACAAAATTGGAAATTTTAATTTTTTAAAAAAAAGGTACGTATTTTTAAATTTTCATATTTATTCCATGAGTATCTAGTATTGTTGTAAATCACAGGCCAAAATATAAATTTGGTATTGATTATTTCTTTTTTTAATGAAGAAATTAAGACTGAAGCTCATGTTAATTGTTAGAATAATACTGTCATAGAGTGAGTGCAGCACTTCCTGATTGGATGTATTCCGAGTTGACTGTGTGTAATAAGTTAGTTACTTGTGAACTGATATTAAAGATTACCTTTTGTTTTGGCCAAATATGCAGAGCTTCAGTAAAACAAGGTGCTATTGGAAGCTATAAAATGACAAAATCAATCATGAAAATGTAAAAGGTTTGGCTAATTTATGAGAATTGATTTTCTACTGTAACATTAAGTGTGTTTAAGTATCCCCCCCCCCCCCCCCCCCCCCCCAAGATAGAAAAAGACACATTGAGAATACATTGTTGCAGTCAGTTACAGAAAACAAATCACTTTGTTAGAGACAGCATAAAGCTCAGAAATGTCACATAGTGGATGCTTGAAGTGTATCCACAAGTAGTCAGTTGTTCAAAAATATGTGATAAATGTAGAAAGGATGTTGGTGTGTTAAAAAATGCACAGTCCCTAAGTGGCAAAAATGTTCAAATGATCAGCCTCACTCAGAATTATTGCACAGTGATACAGAATTTACAACTACTTCAGAGATCGTTCAGCCACTTAATATATCTATTGAACAGTTGGGCGAGTCTCCCATTGCCAAGAGAAGAATGAAATACAAGAAATGTTACACATCAAAAGTAAAAAGTTTCCAGAACTGTGAAATTTAAACTTCTTTATGCTTCTGCTGAAAGTTTGTCATCAGAAAGCAATAGTGGTGTTGAGAAATGTGAAATTGTAAAAAAAAATCTGAGAAACAAGTTTTCCAGTTGTACAAGATGGATGAAAAAGTTGGATGAAAAGGCTAAAACTTCTAACATGTTTACCAGATAATTGGAACATTAGAAAGATAATGCATGAATTTAATGTGCTGAACTACATAGCCAGTCAGTCACACAGTTCTTAAAGAAAAAGGCTTTTAGGAAGGTCCAAATTTAATACAAGAGAAAAGCTTGCCAACAGAGATAGTGGAAATTTTACTTTTGTTTTATGAACATGTACGAGGTGCGTTCAAAAAATTCTGGAACATTTGTAATTTCGCACCAATGGTTTGTTGTAGCAAAATGAGGTTGACACCCCTGCACATGCCTGTTTTTAATGTGTAATTGCTGGAAGATTCACTGTTATATGTCTGTTATTTTTCAGTGCTGCACTGAGTAGAATGTAGTCACGCAGTTTGCAAATTTTGAGATGACAGAGTTATAGAAACGACACATCTGCATTAAATTTTGCACGACACTCAAGAAAACCTTTACAGCACATACCGAATGATGCAGGAAGCCTACTGTGATGAATGCTTAAGTCACGCTTGGTGTTAAGAATGGTTCACACCATTTAAAAACGACCGGATGGAAGTTGAAGATGACCCTCGTTCAGGATATCCTTCGACACCCACCGATGACACTCATGTCAGGAGCATCAATGAAACTGTGCGAGCCAATTGAAGACTGACTGACTGAGAGATTGCAGAAGAATGGAACATTTCAGTTGGATCATGTCATGAAATCCTGACACAGCATCTTGAAATCCATTGTGTTGTCAAGTTCGCCCCACAGCTCACAAGTCAAGACCAGAAGAACATACACTTCACAAACTTTGAAGAGCTTTTGGATCACGCAAATGAGAACTGATCATGCAAATGAGAACAAGATGTTCTGTAAGAGAATCATAACTGGTGATGAATGAGACGTATGTGTCTATGGTTATGGTGTTGTGACTGAGGGTCAATCTTCACAGTGGGTTGGGAAACGTTCTCAAAGACCAGGAGGAGGTCATCAGGCCCACTCAAATGTCAAAGTCAATTTGATAGTTTTCTTTGACTTTGAAGGATTTGTTCTTCAAGGCCAAACTGTTAATAGGTGGTACTGTTGTTGTGTTGTTGTTGTGGTCTTCAGTCCTGAGACTGGTTTGATGCAGCTCTCCATGCTAATCTATCCTGTGCAAGCTCCTTCATCTCCCAGTACCTACTGCAACCTACATCCTTCTGAATCTGCTTAGTGTATTCATCTCTTGGTCTCCCTCTACGATTTTTACCCTCCACGCTGCCCTCCAGTGCTAAATTTGTGATCCCTTGATGCCTCAGGACATGTCCTACCAACCGATCCCTTCTTCTAGTCAAGTTGTGCCACAAACTTCTCTTCTCCCCAATCCTATTCAATACCTCCTCATTAGTTATGTGATCTACCCACCTAATCTTCAGCATTCTTCTGTAGCACCACATTTCGAAAGCTTCTATTCTCTTCTTGTCCAAACTATTTATTGTCCACGTTTCACTTCCATACATGGCTACACTCCATACAAATACTTTCAGAAACGACTTCCTGACACTTAAATCTATACTCGATGTTAACAAATTTCTCTTCTTCAGAAACGCTTTCGTTGCCATTGCCAGTCTACATTTCATATCCTCTCTACTTCGACCATCATCAGTTATTTTGCTCCCCAAATAGCAAAACTCCGTTACTACTTTAAGTGTCTCATTTCCTAATCTAATTCCCTCAGTATCACCCGACGTAATTCGACTACATTCCATTATCCTTGTTTTGCTTTTGTTGATGTTCATCTTATATCCTCCTTTCTAGAAACTGTCCATTCCATTCAACTGCTCTTCCAAATCCTTTGCTGTCTGTGACAGAATTACAATGTCATCGGCGAACCTCAAAGTTTTTATTTCTTCTCCATAGATTTTAATACCAACTCCGAACTTTTCTTTTGTTTCCTTTACTGCTTGCTCAGTATACTGATTGAATGGCATCGGGGAGAGACTACAACCCTGTCTCACTCCTTTCCCAACCACTGCTTCCCTTTCATGCCCCTCGACTCTTATAACTGCCATCTGGTTTCTGTACAAATTGTAAATAGCCTTTTGCTCCCTGTATTTTACCCCTGCCACCTTTAGAATTTGAAAGAGAGTATTCCAGTCAACATTGTCAAAAGCTTTCTCTAAATCTACAAATGCTAGAAATGTAGGTTTGCCTTTCCTTAATCTTTCTTCTAAACTAAGTCATAAGGTCAGTATTGCCTCACGTGTTCAAACATTTCTACGGAATCCAAACTGATCTTCCCCGAGGTCGGCTTCTACCAGTTTTTCCATTCGTCTGTAAATAATTCGTGTTAGTATTTTGCAGCTGTGACTTATTAAACTGATAATTTGGTAATTTTCACATCTGTCAACACCTGCTTTCTTTGGGATTGGAATTATTATATTCTTCTTGAAGTCTGAGGGTATTTCGCATGTCTCGTACATCTTGCTCACCAGATGGTAGAGTTTTGTCAGGACTGGCTCTCCCAAGGCCATCAGTAGTTCTAATGGAATGTTGTCTACTCCCGGGGCCTTGTTTTGACTCTGGTCTCTCAGTGCCCTGTCAAACTCTTCACGCAGTATCATATATCCCATTTCATCCTCATCTACATCCTCTTCCATTTCCATAATATTGACCTCAAGAACATCGCCCCTGTATAGACCCTCTATATACTCCTTCCACCTTTCTGCTTTCCCTTCTTTGCTTAGAACTGGGTTTCCATCTGAGCTCTTGATATTCATGCAAGTGGTTCTCTTTTCTCCAGAGGTCTCTTTAATTTTCATGTAGGCAGTATCTATCTTACCCCTCATGAGATAAGACTCTCATCCATCCCTGCTTAGCCATTTAGCACTTCCTGTCGATATCATTTTTGAGACGTTTGTATTCCTTTTTGCCTGCTTCATTTACTGCATTTTTATATTTTCTCCTTTCATCAATTAAATTCAATATTTCTTCTGTTACCCAAGGATTTCTACTAGCCCTCGTCTTTTTACCTACTTGATCCTCTGGTGCCTTCACTACTTCATCCCTCAGAGCTACCCATTCTTCTTCTACTGTATTTCTTTCCCCCATTCCTGTAAATTGTACCCTTATGCTCTCCCTGAAACTCTGTACAACCTCTGGTTTAGTCAGTTTATCCAGGTCCCATCTCCTTAAATTCCCACCTTTTTGCAATTTCTTCAGTTTTAATCTACAGTTCATAACCAATAGATTGTGGTCAGAGTCCACATCTGCCCCTGGAAATGCCTTACAATTTAAAACCTGGTTCCTAAATCTCTGTCTTACCATTATATAATCTATCTGAAACCTTTTAGTATCTCCAGGGTTCTTCCATGCATACGACCTTCTTTCATGATTCTTAAACCAAGTGTTAGCTATGATTAAGTATTTTGTATTTATAACCCTGTATTCACCTGACCAGAAGTCTTGTTCCTCCTGCCACCGAACTTCACTAATTCCCACTATATCTAACTTTAACCTATCCATTTCCCTTTTTAAATTTTCTAACCTACTGCCCGATTAAGAGATCTAACATTCCACACTCCGATCAGTAGAATGCCAGTATGCCAGTTTTCTTTTTCCTGATAACGATGTCCTCTTGAGTAGTCCCCGCCCGGAGATCCGAATGGGGGACTATTTTACCTCCGGAATATTTTACCCAAGAGGACGCCATAATCATTTAACCATACAGTAAAGCTGCATGCCCTCGGGAAAAATTACGGCTGTAGTTTCCCCTTGCTTTCAGCCGTTCGCTGTACCACAACAGCAAGGGCGTTTTGGTTAATGTTACAAGGCCAGATCAGTCAATCATCCAGACTGTTGCCCCTGCAACTACTGAAAAGGCTGCTGCCCCTCTTCAGGAACCACACGTTTGTCTGGCCTCTCAACAGATACTCCTCTGTTGTGGATGCACCTACGGTATGGCTATCTGTATCGTTGAGGCACGCAAGCCTCCCCACCAACGGCATGGTCCATGGTTAATATCAGGATGAATTGCGATGCCTGCGAGAAAAAGTGAGAATGAAATGTCCTGAAATGTGGTGAGACAGTTCAAGGCTCTTGCATCACGATAACATGCCCGCACATTCATTCTTTTTGGCACATAACTATTGCACAAAAATTAAATAACTGTGCTGCCTCATCCTCTGTACTCTTCAGAAATGGCCTTTCCAGACTTCTTTTTGATTCCAAAGTTGAAAACACCTTGAAAGGACAAGGATTTGCAACAGTAGACAAAATAAAAGAAAATTAGCTGATGGTGTGTCATGCTATTCAGCAAGAGGCATATCAAGACTGCTTTCGGAAGTGGAAACGGTGTTAGGAGCGGTGTATCAGTTATGGAGGAGAGTATTTTGAACGAGACCATGCACAATAAGTAAAAGATAAGCACAGAAAAATGTTATGGGCAGAGTTCCAGAATTTTTTGAACAGACCTTGTATTTAGTAGGGCAGTGTTAGGGATTAAAGACTGCATGACAGTTACTGATACAGATGTAAGTAAATCAAAGATTTTAAAGAAACTCATATTGTGTACCCTTAAAGAAATATACAAAAATTTTAAAGTTGGTGTTTCCAGCATAAAAATTTGTTTCTCAAAATTTGCCGAATGTGAACTAGACATTGTTATGTTAGCTGGTCAAAGTGGCACATATGCACTTTGTGTGTGTGCACAAATCACCAAAATGTGAAACTAATGATAGAAAATACTAAATTGAAGTCTATGACAAAAGGTAAAATTCGAAATTACAAGCAATGCCTCACAAAAGTACCTTGTAACCCATCGTCTATTGATTGCAACATAGGGAAATGTGCTTACTATCCAGGTAGAACTGAGCTGCATAAAATTTTGGGAGACTCCTTCCCTCAAAATTCAATTGAAGAAACACCATTTCCCCAGTGGATTTCAGTTGACCATTCTTATTCTGTTTTTCAAATGGGTCTGCTGCCCAGTACAAAAACAAAAATGACCTCTTAAACGTCTGTTTAAAAGTGAGTAAGATTTTAAAGTGGAAGCAGAGTGGCACTTTTTTGCCACAGCACATGGTAAAGGGGCTTGTGATGGTGTTGGAAGATCTGTAAAGACTGGCAGCTCACGTCAGTTTGTAAAGACCCTATGAAAACAAAATGCAAACCCTACAGCAACTTTTTGAATGAGCAGTAGAACATTACCTATGTAGATTTCGCTTATTCATCTCAAGAAGATTATATTGAATCAGAATGTTTCTTGGAAAATCACTTTGAACAAACATCAACCATCAAAGAAGCTCATCAATACCATGCATTCATTCCAAAAACTAGATCAAAAATATTGGTAAAAAACTTTTCTTTGGATTCAGATGTTTGTAAAAAGGAAGTGTCAAAATCTGATAAACTGGAATTAGCAGACATATTCGACTACGTCACTACTGTCTTATCAAGGAAACTGGTGGCTCAGTTGCGTCTTACAGAAAAATGAATAACTTGATGAAGTAAAAATTACTTTTCTTCTTCCAGTTTGGTCATCTACATCCTTCTCATATCCTAGAATTGCTGATATTCTTTGGATGATTTGATGAAAATAAATCCCATGACTCTCACTGGAAGAACTTACACTTTACTTGAAAGTGATGCGTACCAAATGGATGAAGCCTTTTTAAACTTAAAGTGATAAATAGATCCTGTTACTTAATAGTTAGTTTTACTCAAATCTTTATCGCAACAATGTTCATGTTTATTTTCATGCGAATGTCAATATTTGTAATGTTACAATAATTAACATGAGTACACAGTCTAATTATTGGAAATAGAGCTTCAGTACTCAAAATTGTTATTATTATTATTATTTCTCTTTCCTGTCTCAGACGTTATGTCTGGTTAAAAATGGAAAGTGATGCAGACCTTGATCAAGCGTGACTTCCTTTTAACTGTACGGTATATGTTACATTGCATTTAGGAACTTTCAGGTAATTGAACATGTATCAATAACTACAGATTTCTGTAGTTGTATATATATGTTTGGATGTAGCTGTATTGCGTTGATGTACTGGTGGATACTGTGTGGTATGACTCCTGTAGTTGATAGTATAATTGGTACAATGTCAACTTTATCCTGATGCCACATGTCCTTGACTTCCTCAGCCAGTTGGATGTATTTTTCAATTTTTTCCTCCTGTTTTCTTCTGTATATTTGTTGTATTGAGTATGGATATTTCGATCAGTTGTGTTAGTTTCTTCTTTTTATTGGTGAGTATGATGTCAGGTTTGTTATGTGGTGTTGTTTTATCTGTTATAAAAGGTTCTGTTCCAGTATAATTTGTATTCATCATTCTCCAGTACATTTTGTGGTGCATACTTGTATGTGGGAACGTGTTGTTTTATTAGTTTATGTTGTGTGGCAAGCTGTTGATGTATTATTTTTGCTACATTGTCATGTCTTCTGGGGTATTCTGTATTTGCTAGTATTGTGCATCCGCTTGTGATGTGATCTACTGTTTCTATTTGTTGTTTGCAAAGTCTGCATTTATCTGTTGTGGTATTGGGATCTTTAATAATATGCTTGCTGTAATATCTGGTGTTTATTGTTTGATCCTGTATTGCAATCATGAATCCTTCCGTCTCATTGTATATATTGTCTTTTCTTAGCCATGTGTTGGATGCGTCTTGATCGATGTGTGGCTGTGTTAGATGATACGGGTGCTTGCCATCTAGTGTTTTCTTTTTCCAATTTACTTTCTTCGTATCTGTTGATGTTATGTGATCTAAAGAGTTTTAGAAGTGGTTATGAAATTGCAATGGTGTAGCCGATGTATTTATACGAGTGATTGCTTTGTGTATTTTGCTGGTTTCTGCTCATTCTATAAAGAATTTTCTTAAATTGTCTACCTGTACATAATGTAGGTTTTTTATGTCGATAAATCCCCTTCCTCCTTCCTTTCTGCTTAATGTGAATCTTTCAGTTGCTGAATGTATGTGATGTATTCTATATTTGTGGCATTGTGATCGTGTAAGTGTATTGAGTGCTTCTAGGTCTGTGTTACTCCATTTCACTTCTCCAAATGAGTAGGTCAATATTTGTATAGCATAAGTGTTTATAGCTTTTGTCTTGTTTCTTGCTGTCAATTCTGTTTTCAGTATTTTTGTTAGTCTTTGTCTATATTTTTCTTTTAGTTCTTTAATATTTGTATTATCTATTCCTATTTTTTGTCTGTATCCTAGATATTTATAGGCATCTGTTTTTTCCATCGCTTCTATGCAGTCGCTGTGGTTATCCAACATGTAATCTTCTTGTTTAGTGTGTTTTCCCTTGACAATGCTATTTTTCTCACATTTGTCTGTTCCAAAAACCATATTTATATCATTGCTGAATACTTCTGTTATCTTTAGTAATTGATTGAGTTGTTGATTTGTTGCTGCCAGTAGTTTTAGATCATCCATGTATAGCAAATGTGTGATGTTGTGTGGGTGTGTTCCAGTAATATTATAGCCATAATTTGTATTATATAGCATGTTGGATAGTGGGCTCAGAGCAAGGCAGAACCAGAAAGGACTTAATGAGTCTCCTTGGTATATTCCACGCTTAATCTGTATTGGCTGTGATGTGATATTATCTGAATTTGTTTGGATATTAAGTGTGGTTTTCCAATTTTTCATTACTATGCTTAGGAACTGTATTAATTTAGGATCTACATTGTATATTTCCAATATCTGTAGTAACCTTGAGTGGGGTACACTATCAAAAGCTTTTTGGTAATCAATGTATGCGTAGTGCAGCAACCTTTGTTTAGTTTTAGCTTGATATGTAACCTCTGTATCTATTATCAGTTGGTCTTTACATCCTTGTGCTCCTTTGCAGCAGCCTTTTTGTTCTTCATTTATAATTTTGTTCTGTGTTGTATGTGTCATTAATTTCTGTGTAATGAAGTAAGTTAATATTTTGTAGATTGTTGGTAGGCATGTTATGGGGCGATATTTTGCTGGGTTTGCTGTGTCTGCTTGATCTTTAGGTTTCTGATAAGTTATTCCATGTGTAAGTGTATCAGGGAATGTGTATGGGTCTGCAATGTAACTGTTAAGTAATTTAGTTAGATGTGAATGTGTTGAGGTGAACTACTTTAGCCAGAAATTTGCTATTTTATCATTTCCAGGGGCTTTCCAGTTGTGTGTAGAATTAATTGCTCGGGTGACTTCATGTTGCAAAATTATCACTTTAGGCATTTGTGGTATCATCTTGTATGAGTCTGTTTCTGCTTGTATCCACTGTGCATGTCTGTTATGTTGTACCGGGTTTGACCATATGTTGCTCCAGAAGTGTTCCATGTCTGTTATGTTTGGTAGGTTGTCTATTTTAATGTGTGTGTTATCTAATGTCTGGTAAAATTTCTTTTGGTTTGTGTTGAATGTTTGGTTTTGTTTCCTTCTATTTTCACTTTTTTTTGTATCTTCTAAGTCGTTTGGCCAATGCTTGTAATTTCTGCTTCTATTCATCTAATTGCTCTATTGCTTCTTGTTGTGAGATTTTACCTAACCTTTTTCGTTTTTTGTCTGATATTTCATTTCTTATAAATTGTGTTAGCTGTCTGATGTCTTTTCTCAGTTTTTATATTCTGATCTGTAGCCTGTGTTGCCATGCTGGTTTTGTGGGTTTCTTCTGTGTGTTGGTTGGTTCTGATCTCTGCCTAGTGTGTATATTTAGTGTAGTGAGTGCTCCTATATTATTATTATTATTATTATTTACTAATGAAGAAATTATCAACTTAAATTTATATTTTGCCCTGTGATTTACAACATTACTAGCTACTCATGGGGAAAACACTGGGAATTTTAAAATATATACTTTTTGAAAAAATTAAATTAAAATTTTAAATTATGTTTTGAAAAGAATATTCTAATATTAACCTATATATTATTATAATGCCATAGGAAAGGGCATGAAAAATTACGTAAAATGGTATTTATCGCAGGTATGTAGCTCAATTAGGAAATCTTCTACAGCAATTAAAAAAAAAGCTGCTATTCCCTGTTTTTGGGCCCATTTATGATTAACTTTACAGCCCTGTAATACAGAAATACGTTGACATATCTCAGTAGAATTTCATATTTTTCTAAGTCTACACTAACAGTACACCTGTGCTAAATTTCAAGAAAATCTTAGACAGTGATGTAGAAAATTGTATTTTTGTGTTGATTTGACATGGAATGACTCTTTGTACATCATTACAGCCTCCTATAACAAAATAAAATATTTGTCTGGGTTCTGATTCAACTAATGTTTATTGTAGGACAAAATTTTCATTTTTGAATGTTACCTTTACTTAAAAAGTGGCATTACATCTACATCTCATGTATACTCTACAAACCACCGTGTGGTGTATGGTAGAGGGTACGTCCCATTGTACCAGTTGTTAGGGATTCTTCCTGTTCCATTCACGTATGGAGCATGGAAAGAATGATCGTTTGAATGCCTCTCTGCATGCAGTAATTATTCTAATCTTATCTTCATGGTTCCTTTGTGAGTGATACGTTGGGGGTTGTAGTATATTCCTAAAATAATCATTTAAAGTTGATTCTTGAACCTTTGTTATTAGCCTTTTCTTGAAGCTTTGCTATTGGCCTTTTGTTGAAACTTTGTTATTACACTTTCTTGGAATAATTTGTCAAAGAATCTTCCAGTTAAGTTCCTTCGGTATCTCTCTGACACTTCGCACGAGTTAAACAAACCTGTGACCATTCGTGCTGCACTTCTCTGTATACTTTCAGTATCCCCTCTTAATCTTATCTGGTAATGGACACACACACACACACACACACACACACACACAAACACACACACAAAACTGGTTGCACGAGTGATTTGTAAGCAAGTCTCCCCAGTAAACCAAAGTCTACCACCTGCTTCACTGACGACTGAATCTATGGGGTCATTCAATTTTATATCTGCACGAAGTGGTACACCCAGATATTTGTATGAGCCAATCTTTGCACCCCTTTGAAATCGTATCCAGATCTGACTGAATATTTATGCAGCTTCTTCAAATAGTATTTCATTATGAGTAACTACATTGTCTGCAAAAAACCTGATTTTACTATTAACATTGCCTGCAACATTATTATTATACAACATGAACAGCAAGGGTCCCAACACTTTTCTGGGGCACACTTGAAGTTACTTCTACATCTGATGATGATTCTCCATCCAAAATAACATGTTGCACACTCCCTACCAAAAAGTCCTCGATTCAGTCACAAATTTCACTTGGTACCCCATGTGATCATACTTTCGACAGTAAGCATAGGTGTGGTATTGAGTCAGATGCATTTTGGAAATCAAGAAAATGCTGTATCTACCTGGTTTCCTTGATCCACGCCTTTCAGAATGTCATGTGAGAAAGGTGCGAGTTCGGATTTCAAAATCCATGTTGGTCGGCATTGAGAAGCTCATTCTATTCAAGAAACCTCATTATATTTGAGCTCAGAATATGTTCTAAGATCCTACAACAAATTGATGTCAAGGACATTGGACGGTACTTTTGTGGATTACTTCAACTAACCTTCTTATTGACTACCCTTTTTATAGAGGGGCCTGCAGTAGAGTATAGTTAGAAGCTGCAAATTCAGTATAGAATCTGACAGAGATTCCATCGGGGCCTGGAGCTTTGTTCAGTTTTAATGATTTCAGGTGTTTTTCAACATCACTGACACTAATACTTACTTCATTCATCTTTTCAGTGGTACGAGACTTAAATTGAGGCAGTTCTCCTAGGTTTTCTACATCTATGTCTATAAAGATACTCTGCAAGCCACCATACGGTGCATAGTGGAGGGTACCCTGTACCACTACTAGTCACTTTCTTTCCTGTTCCACTTGTAAATAAAATAGAATGAGGAAAAAATGATTGTCTATATGCCTCTGTATGAGCCCTAATTAATCATATCTTATTTTGGTGGTCCTTATGCACTGTGTATGTTGGCGTCAGCAGAATCGTTTTGCAGTCAGTTTCAAATGCCATTTCTCTAAATTTTCTCAATAGTGTTTCACAAAAAGAACATCGTCTTCTCTCCATGGATTCCCATTTGAGCTCCTGAATCATCTCCGTAACACTTACATGTTGGTCAAACCTACTGGCAACAAATCTAGCAGCTCGCCGCTAAATTGCTTTGATGTCTTTCTTCAATCTGACCTGGTACGGATGTCAAACACTCGATCAGTACTCAAGAATAGGTTGTGCCAGTGTCTTGTATGCAGTCTCATTTACAGGTGAACCACTCTTTCCTAAAATTCTCCCAACAATTCCGAAGTCGACCATTCAGCTTCCTTACCACAGTTCTCATATGATCATTCTATCACATCTCTCTTTGCAGCATTACGCCCAAATATTGAAAGGACTTGACTGAGTCTAGGAGGACACTAGTAATACGGTATCTGAACATTACAGGTTTGTTCTTCGCACTCATCCACATTATCTTGCATTTTTTCACATTTACAGCTAGCTGCCATTGATCACACCAATTAGAAATTTTGTGTAAGTCGTCCCGTATCTTCCTACAGTCACTCAACTTCAATACCTTACTTAACACCGCACAACCATCAGTAAGCAATCATAGATAGCTGACCACCCTGTCTGCCAAATCATTTATGTATATGGAGAACAACAGTGGTCCTTTCGCACTTTCCAGGGGCACTGCTGATGAGACCCTTGCCTCTGTGAAGGAACATTTGAAAACAGTCAATTTCAGCTTTTGCTTTGCTGCGCTCAGTTTCAGTTCCATTCACTAGGGATCTGCAATGGTAGTCATTGAAGGCATCATGTATTGCTCTCGTGGCAATCAAGCATGTTTCATTCAGCATCTATAGCACTGTGTTTTGTTTTACACATATTATGCAGTAATCTTTGTTTCTTTAGAAGTTTCTTTACAGTAACTGTATATCATAGATGTTTCCTTTAATTATGAACTGCTCTACTGGGTACATATCTGTCTAGTGCATGATCAGCTATTCTTTTAAATTTGAGCCAGAGGTCCTCTAAATGCCTCCACCCCTGTGCTGAAAGCTTCCTATTCATCATTAAGATGTGACATCAAATTATTTTATATGGTCTACTGAAAATGTATATCATTCTGCTTATTTTATTTGTCCTTTGTACTTTGGTAATCATTGTTGCCACAACCGTGTCATGGTCATTGATCAGTTTCATCATGGACATCCTCGGAGAGGTCTGCTCTGTTTGTTCCCATCATGAGTGGGGTTCCTATCTATCTATTCTAGGTAGTTTTCAGAGAAGGCATTTAGTAAAGTTTCAGAGGTACCTTATCACCAACACCACCACTAACAAAACTATAATATTCCCAATTAATTGTTGGATGATTTAGATCTCCATCGATGATTACAGTGTGATTGGGGAACTCGTGTACAAGTGAATTGATGTTTTCTCGGAAGTTTTCAGTTACATCAGGAGAAGAGTCTGGTTGGTAATACAAGGATCCAGTTGTTATTTTATGCTCACCCTTGATACTGAGACTTGCCCAATCAATCTCACATGCAGCTTCAGTTTCTACCTATGTTGATTTGAGTTTCTTGTCTACTGCAACAAATACACCAGCTTTATTTCCCGTTTGCCTATCCTTTTGATGTACACTTAAATCTTTCCCAAAAAGTCTCACTGCTATTGATTTCAAACAGCTTCCTGTATCTGAGCTTCATTGCTTTTCAGGAGTACTTGGTAGCGAATACTTTGGCAGTTTACCATTAGGATTTTAGTACTCTCACCTGTGCGAGGTATTTCTTTTAATCTTTTTACAGCTATCGTTACGTAGATAGGACGGAGAGTCACTTAATCTAAAAATCCCTTGTGAGCACCCCACACACAGCCAGCTATCTGACATTAAAGCTTGTATGTGGTATCTATACATGTATGGCAACATTTATTGCAAAGGTGTTCAAATTCAACAGAAGTTTGTAATATGATAGGATTTAATACTGTTTCCTCCTGAGTTTCACAAAATTGTGAAATTGTAGTCATTGCAGTAGACTGTTGTAGTGGCAAGTTCATTGTTTCTCACGTATCTCTTGCTCAAGTGCTGTGCAAGTCAGTGTTATGTGATTGTTTCAGCAACTTCGACGTTGTATCAAGCGCTTTGGCGTGTTGGGGACTCGGGCGTGTTGGAACACGAGTGTCATTTGCCAAGCCTGCCCTTTCGAATTCTTCAGAATAAATCTGCATGTGACCTCATTAACCAAAGCTTCATCTCTAAATGTAAAACGACCTCTGTAAATGTAAGCTACCCATGTATATTCTATTAAACAGCGTAAAAATGTTGACCTCGGCAGAAGTAGTGGTTTAATCTGTGAATATAAGTCGACCCTATATTTTTCAAATGACGAATTTGGGGAATACCTCATCTTATCTGCTAAATACGGTAACAGTGTATTGTGAGGCAGGCCTGTGCTGTGTGTGGTGGGGTACATCACAAGGTGCGACTGACGTACCATGGGCCAGGTCTGAGAGGTTCACATTTGGCCTGGCTGACGTACCACAGTTCAGGCATGTACAGTTTATATTTTTCCTGACCAATGTACGACAGTACAGGTTCACGATAATCGCATTTGGCACAAATATCACACCACGAGTCTCGCACACCGTCATAAATCACGTGGTTAATGACTACCTTTGATTTCTGTTTATGGGCACCTAAACACTGCAAGATTTACAATTGAATCACATTCAGAGTTTCCACATGTTGTATGTCAATTTTTGGAAGTCTCCGTTGCATTAAACACATGTTAAAACTACGTATTTATACATTCTCCCTCCCCTCTCAGCATGGTCAGATTTGACGATATTGTTACTGTTCGATCGCTGCAGTTCTTGCCACTTCTGAGTGGTGGGAGTAATATGTTGTGGGTTGAGGAAATGTGCTGGGAGACAGTGCTGACAACTCTGCGCATCATACGTATTGTTTGCTGTGTTGGAAATAATGCGCACAACTAGATCAGAAAACTGTAATCCAAATTTTTATTAGTGTGTAATTCAGTCAGTGGTGTCCTTAATTCATGTCTAGTGTTTGGCTGATTCTCAATCCATTCTGAGAGACTCTTTTGCGTAGAACGATTTACTGATATGTCATGGTGGAAAAGACAGTGAGACAGTTAAAATATGAAGAGAAGTGGAACATTGTTTACGAACTGGACAAAAATTAACACATGAAGCATTGTGGTATTGCGGCAACATTTAATATGATAGTGAACAAACTACAAGTAATTATGAAGCAGCATTTTTTGGAAGGAGTAAATGGCTAACATAGTGTGAAGTCTGTCTCCAGAATAAGAAAACTTGCTGTTGAAATGTATAAAACAAACTCTTGTTTTGAATATTTCAATTGATGCTAGTGTGGTTTGTGCTGAAGCAACACATTTTCTGAAGCAGATTTAAAAGCATCAAATTGTTGGCTTGAAAGATTCAATCAAGGATGTAATTTAGTGTGTAAAGGAGTCTGAGTTGAGGCTGGATTAATAAACACTTGACACTGTTCAGTGGTGGAAAAATGCTTTTCCAACAATCATAGAAAAGTACATTTCCAATGTTGTGTTTAATGGAGATGAAATGGGCTTGTTTGTTTCGTTTTTTACCTGACCAAACTCTTTGAGTTCAGAGGAGAAAAATGCTGCGGTGGAAAATTTAATAAAGGGAGCTAATTGTCTTATGTTGTAATAAAATGGAAAAGAAAAGTTGGGGCTACTAAAAATTTAAAATGTGAAGAGGTGCTTTAGAATTGACTGATATGCAGCACATCTGTGAAGTCATATCTGTGTAATATAAATGTAGTGTTTGTTTCTCCCAACTTTACAACTCATCTTCAGCAATTAGACCAAGACATTTTAAAATGCCTGAAACTAAAATACATGAAAATTCTTGTACAGAGGAGGCTGGCCTATCTTCATACTACAGTGAGAAAGATAATGATATTGGATGCTATGCATTTTTTAAGAAGTGCCTAGGATTTTGTGCAAGAAAGCACAATCCCAAACTGAAGGAATTGCACCAAAAAATGAGACAATAAGAAAATACTGACTATCTAAGTGTTGTTTAATGTGATGAAGGCATTGTCGTCTAAGGCAGAGAAACAAGAAGAGAGTGAAGACATGGGTGACTTAGAACCTTTGTATTATATATAATTTGCTGTTGCTTAGAATATCAATTTTTTTTAAAGCAGTGGACATGGTTGGGGTAAACATTGTGTTTCGAAGTCTGCAGAAAAAAAAAAAAGTGAGTGTATTAATTAAGTTGGACAATACAATATTAAAATTAGAATATTATAGTGTAATTAGTCTGAAGTGTAAAATATATTGATAGTTTATTGAAATGACAACATCGATTCAACTACCAGGCACAGTTTGAACAATAATTTATTGGGGCAGCTTGCCAGGAAATGTGGCACTGAGAGATAACATATTACCTAAAATGTGGTACCATTAATTCCACATTTTCAATGACGAAAACCTAGACCATTCTAAAGTAGGTATTTTTAGTTTTTGTTTTCCTGCTCAAGACATTCAAAATCTGAGGTCCCTTCAGAACTGTGCTAAGGAGGTTCCACAGTATTAGATCATCCAGCAGATTAGCTTATCTTTTATGTCAGGGAGAGCGTTTTCTCTTTTTCGCAGAAAAACTTGGGTACTGTAGGATGTTCCTTTCTCAGTATTTTTTAAAAATTACTGTACCAGTCAGTTTTCAAAAGGCTGTTACATAAAAAAAAGATAAAATTTTGTTGTGTTTTTAGGTTGCAGGAACAATATACAATTGCCATTAATTTTCTTAATTCTTCATCTTTTGGGGTACATTTAGGATTTACACTTTCAATTATATTACATTTTCCTTACTTTAACGATGCACATCTGAACAGCAACTTTTTCCATACATTTAACATCAAGAAATTAATAGAAGCTATTGTTGAGAATCAGAACAGCAGCTGCATGACATTTTCAAATTAATCTTCGTAGGATCATTGGCTGGTGTGGCAATAGTGTCTAGCTAATGAGCTTTAGATGAACTCATTTCACTGCAACTTTCATTCACTCTACATGACCAGAACTTGTGTGCAACATATTTTAACTAATACAAACTGTTTTATTGATAGAGTATATCCGTAAAAAAGTTAACATTATACCTATCCTAAACTTATGCCATTTGAGATTATCTACAGTTTAATAATAGAAGGGGAAATAGCATAAATAAAAAGAAATGGGTTACAGTAATTTTTGTCTTTTCCTTATTTGCCTGCTCTCTAAGCCAGTCTTTTGTGGTATCAGTAGTTCTGGTCATCGCCGTCAACAACTACCACCACACCCCACCTCCCCCCTCCCCCATGGGGATCACCACTCATAGGTGGGTTTATGCTTGGCTACTATGGAGCCCCAGCCTTTGCAGCATCATTTCCCTTCGGTGGTGCATGTCTGTCCTTTTGCTGTTCTATTTCCCCTCCCTTGCGGAACATGTCTGGTCTGTTTTTGGAACTGTATTCTGTGTTTTCAGTAGTGAATATCAGAATACTCTCCACTGTTTTTCATTCCATTTTTCTTTCGGTCACCTTCTCCTATCTTTCCTGCACTTTGGCATTTGAGGTTCCTCTTTTTCTTCTTCCTCCCTTTGTGCTCCTGAAGGCCGGCCCATGTGTCTTGATGCGTAATACTTGACTGGGTAACATGTAATTCCCAGCTGTGGGTTGACATGTGGGGTTCGCACATACCCCCTGGTACAGGCCAATCCTGCCTGAGCTGCTACCTTCCCAAATTGCTGATTGGTCCCTCTGTCAGGTGTTCGGGTGCTGTGACCTGATGTGTGAACAATGATATAAGGCAGGTGCGCCCCCTTCTGAAGGGGTGCCCCAGTTGGAAGTAGCACACCATTGGAGAAGCTGGCAATTGTGTAGCATTTCCTTGCAAAGAGTCAATCATCCTCACAGTCAGTGGCAATGAAATGTAAATGGAATGAGGCTAATGATTCAAAGACCCTCCCAGCTGGACCACGGTTCCTCGTGGTTTCACGTACTGAAGACAGTCAGTCTCTTACTATGACAAATCTGTTTATTATTCAGAAAAGTGTTGCTGCAGTTGCTGGCCCTATGAAATTCTGCTCTCGTTTATGCAATGGCACTTTGCTTTTGGAGACTACTTGTGATTTTCAAGCACAACTACTGCTTGCAGCTTTGCTCCTCCATGGCTATCCTGTTTGTGTCCAGGCTGATCGAATGCTGAATTCTTCCCGTGGTGTTATTTACACAAGGCTGCTTGATGGTCTGACTGAGGCAGAAATCCAAATGTACCTTTCTGATCAGGGAGTCATTGCAGTCCATTGGGTGATGAAAAAAGTAGATGCCTTCTTAGTGTCCATACACACTCTCTTTCTCATAGAGTGATTCTTCCATCAAAGATCAAAGCAGATTACACAGTCGGACTGTATATTCCTAATGCGATGCGCTGCTACCAATGTCATTGTTGCAACCACACATGGGAGTCTTGTCGACACCCAGCAAATGTGTAACCTGTGGTAGGGATGCTCACAAGGGTGATTGTCCGCCTCCTTTTCTGTGCCTCCTACAATTGTCCCATGTATCTCGATATATCAGGAGATCTAGGTGAAGGAAAAAGCGCCTTACCCAGCCACTCGCAAGTTGTTAACTAATCTGAAACCCTTCGTTCTACCATCTGACACGTACAGTACTGTTCTTGCTACATCTCGCTCCACGAAGGACATGGCCACGCAGACATGCAACCCCAAATTTAGCTCGGTGGTTGCGAAACCACCCATCATGGTAGCGCCACCAGCTGTGCAACAAGCCACCAAACTTTCGCCTCACGGGCAAAGTCACCAGCTACACAACCGGTAGGCCGGAAAGGACAGAAGGAATACTCCCATGAAGAATTCCTACATCCCTCCAGCCAAACAACGTCTGAGTGTTCCTCTGCCAGCCAGAAAGGCTCCAAGAAGTCAAAAAAAGGCAAACAGTGTTCTCCTTCGCCAACTCGAAGCTCTTCTTCAACAATATCACCGCATGTTACCCTCGCCCTGCTGATCTCCGTGGCACTGGTGCGACCTACCAACCATTTTCCTGCGCCTGACTCTGCAGGCTGACAGAAGAATTCCGACACTTCTGTAGACCACGTGGAGCAGGATCCTCCTGCCTCTGTGCCCTGTAGCATTCAGTCTTCGAAGCTAGCACTTGGTAGCCACCGAGGTGACACCTTTCCATTTTTTCATCATGACTCTCCTACAGTGGAATGCTCGCAGTCTTTGATCCAACAAAGAGTACTTACGGCTGCTCTTAGAATTGCAGCGTCCACTTGTTCTCTGCTTTCAGGAAGCAAAATTGCATCCTCACGACTGCTTTGAGCTCTTGCCCCTCTTCCCTGTCTGTTTTGACCTTCCCCCTGAAGATTGCATTCCATCTCATGGGGGAGTCATGCTGCTCATATGGGATGACGGTCATAGTCGACCCATCTCCCTGACTACCCACCTTCAAGCTGTGGCAGTTCGCCTTTTCCTTCCTCACTTGACCTATTCCCTTTGTGCCGTATACATCCCTCTGTTATCCGATGTCACCAGGGCAGACTTCCTCCAGTCTATTGGACAGATACCTCACCCCTTTCTGCTGCTCCGTGACTTTAATGTGCCCTATTCCCTTTGGGGTTCTCCCACAACCTGTTAGAGAGGTGCCCTCTTAGCTGACTTTCTCAGTCAACTTAACCTCTTGTGCCTTAATACAGGAGCCTCACGTTCCTTTCAGACTCCACTCACACCCATTCCCATTTGGACGCATCCTTCTGCACTGTCCATCTTACCTATCATTATGAGTGGTCTGTTCTCTTTTACACTTACTGAAGCAACTACTTCCTGTGTGCTATCCGGTTGCTGACACCTACCCCACCTATGTGCACACCCAAATGGCATCTTACTAAGGCCAAGTGGATGCTTTACTTCTCCCTGGTAACCTGTGACGAACAACATTTCCCCAGTTCTGATGATCTTGCAAACGTCATACTTACTGCTGCAGAATGTTCCATTCCTCGAACTTCCTCTTTATCACGCCATGTCCCTGTCCCTTGATGAACTGAGCCATGTCACGATGCAGTTCGCGCATGGAGACACGCTCTCCACATTTTTAACTGTCATCCTATGATGGCAAATTGCATTCTTTATAAACAGTTAAGTGCACAGTTTTGTTGCGTTATTCGGGATAGCAAAAAAGCTAGCTGGTTTTCATTCCACTCCCTCTTCCGTTGTGTGGGCCAAGATCCATTTGCCAGTTTCCAGCCTGATAGTAACAGACGACATCATCATGGACCATATTGCTACCTCCAAGACCTTGGGCCGCCATTTTGTGGAGATTTTGGTACCTGGCCAGACAGTGTTCACATTCAGATACCCAAGCCCATTAAGAACAAACACCTTCCTTCCAGCTACTGCCCCATTTCTCTCACCAGCTGTGTTTGCAAGGTGATGGAACGTATGATTCATACCCAACTGGTGTGGTGGCTTGAGTCTCGCAATCTACTAACCACGGCACAGTGTGGATTTCGATTGCGCCATTCTGCAGTTGACCATCTCGTCAGTTTGTCCACCCATATCATGCATGGTTTTTTGTGGAAATATAGACTGTGGCCATGTTTTTTGATTTGGAGAAAGCCTATGACACCTGCTGAAGGACTGGTATCCTCCGTACTCTTTACTTGTGGGGCTTCTGAGGCCGCAAGCCTTGTTTCCTTCAGGAATTTTTAAAAGACAAGAGTTTTCAAGATACGTGTAGGTTCTGCCTTGTCGGACAGCTTTATCCAGGAGAAATGGTGTTCCTCAGGTTTCCGTCCTGAGCATCATCCTCTTTTTCTATTGCAGTTAACCCTATAATGGTCTGTGTCCCGCCAGGCATCTTCTACCCCCTTTTTGTTGACAATTTTGCCATCTGTTGCAGTTCTCCATGGACTTGTCTCATTGAGCGGCGTCTTCAGCGATGTCTTGATTGTCTTTACTCATGGAGCATCGACAGTTACTTTAGTTTTTCCACTGACAAAACTGTTTGTGCGGATTTCTGGTGGCACAATTGGTTTCTTCCACCATCTTTACATCTTGGGCCTGTTGCTCTTCCCTTCTTTCCTGGGTCTCCTGCTCTATAGGAAATTTTGTTGGTCTGCCCATGTGTCTTTACCTGGCAGCCTGCTGTATGCTGTCCCTCAATGTCCTACGTGTCCTCAGTGGTACTTCCTGGGGAGCAGATCGAATGACCCTCCTCTGTTCCGTTCCCTTGTTCGTTCAAAACTAGACTTTGGATGCTTCGTTTATGTATCTGCACATCCGTCCTTCTTACACTGTCACAGTACTATCCACCATCGTGGCATCTGTTTGGCCATTTACGCCCTTTACACTAGCCTAGTTTAAAGTCTGTATGCAGTAGCTGCCGAACTACTTCTGTCGTACCGCTGTGACTTTCTCCTCAGTAGATATGCATGCTGTGTGTCTGTCATGGGTGGCCACCCATCCTATGCCTCCTTCTTCAATGATTCCTTTGATCGCTAGTATAAGGCATGTCCCTCTACTCGGTTACCTACTGGAGTTTGCTTTCGGCTCTTGCCCCGGCAGCTTAACTTCACGCTACCTGCAACTTTCCTGGTGGGTGTGAACCCTTCACCACCTTGGCTTCGTGCGTCGGCCTGTGTTCACCTTGGGCGCCGTTTGTTTCCCTAGGTCACTACTCCAGCCTCGCTCTATCGCCTTCAGTTTCATGACCTTCGCATGGAACTTTGAGATAGTACCTTTGCGTACGCTGATGGCTCTCAAGACTGACTGTGGTGTTGGGTGTGCCTTCGTCATAGGCACCAATGTTTTTTGATATCGGCTTTCAAAACAGTGCTCAGTCCTCACAGCAGAGCTCTTCACCCTGTATCAGGCCACGAAGTAAATCCGGCAACACAGGCTTTTCAACTGTCATCTGCTTTGACTCTCTTAGTGCCCTTGAAAGCCTCTTGTGTGCTGTACACTGTCCATCCCTTAGTGCAATGGGTCCAGGATAACTGTCACTTGCTCTCTCTTGATGGAGCCACTGTGATGTTTATGTGGGTTCCTGGTCACACCAGTCTGACAGGAAATGAGGCCACCGACACTGCTGTCCAGGCTGCAGTCCTCATACCTCAGCCCGCTAGTTCTTACATTCCATCCGATGATCTCTGTGTTGCCATTCTGTCAGCAGGTGGTGTCACTTTGGCATCACCACTGGTAATCCGTTCATGGGAACAAACTCCGGGTTATTAAGCCTCTCCCAGCAGATTGAACAACCTTCTCTTGGCCCTCTCACCGCGAACAGATCATTTTAACTAAGTTGCATGTTGAGCAGTCCTTTTAGCCATCGCCATTTGCTAAGTTGTGCTCCCCCATGAATTTCTGTGCATTGTGCTCAACTTTTGACATTCTGCCATTTCCTGATGGAACACCTTTTTTTAAACTGCTTCTCATTTGTGTTTACTGTCTGACTTATTGGCCATTTCAATGAATGATGCGAGAGCTGTTGACTGCGTTTTACATTTTATGTCATAGAAATATGACAAAGGCCATTTCATTGTTAGTTCTGGACCTTCATTTCTCTCTGTCGTATTTATAGACCTTTATCCACGTCCCTGTTTTTAGCAGTCTTCTTTTCTACTGACTGGGATTGACATGTAGCCATTTTTAACTCCTCTCTTTGTCTTTGTGTTCTACAGTTTTGACATGGGAGTGTATGACCCTAGTTGTTTTTGTGTCCTAAAACAAAACAAAACAACAACAACAACAACATCCTAACAGCACAACTGAAACTACTGCAAGTGAACTACGCATCAAATAAATTTATAATCTTGGTTCTCACAAATATTTGGCCATTTCTGCCAATGTGTTGCATTTTCTGAGGTTGATACTAGAGTGGGACCTAAATAACACAATTTTAATTATGTGAATGAAACAGGCATCAATCAGATTCATAAAAATTTGGCATTGTCTTCTGAATATGTTGTGATTCCCAAGGTTGTGGTTATGGTGTAACTTGAGAAAACAGTTCCTCCATCTCTGGTTTCCAAGCATATTGTCTGCCCAACTGCACGGAACCAGCAGCTGATATAACCTCTTTTATTCCCATCATACCACAAAGTGAGTGTTCAGAATGGCCAAATATCTGACTGTTAAGATTATAAATTTCATTACTGCACAAAACATGCCAGTCCGCCACTGGTCTTCATCTAGACTTTTACATTCAGCTGCACAAATGAATACTATTCTCGAGTATTTGTCCAATTTTAAAGTTTATTCAATTGGGATGGGTATGTTTTTGGAGATTCAGGCAAGTGTAGCCACATACCTCCAAGGTCACACAGTGTAATGACCAAATTCAAGTGGGAGTAGGTTGAGCATCCACCTGCATGTCACCCTGCAGATAGAATAGGGACATATCACTTCCAGTTAGTGAAACAAGGCTTTGGCCACTCCCAGAACACATTAGAATAAAATTCTGTGTCCCATTCAGTATGTCACAGTTCCATGAACAGAGCCAGATACACCAATACCGCAGGACGGAAATATTTTTGCTCTCTCAGCACATAATTAGGGAGAAGTACAAAAGCTATGTAAATCTGTGGATATGAGGTTGATCAATTTCCTACCAATATAAAACTACTGTACCACCTTGACACACAACATACTCCTCGCTGACCATCCTCAGCCAAGGACTTACATTGCTCTAAACTCTTATAAAACTGCAGCTTACTAGTAGAGCTTTATATATATAATGCGGAGTGAATCCTAGCAGAAACTTTGTATACTATCAGATTAAATATTAACCGTCATTGATTGTGATAGGGTTACCTTCCTAGCTTCATTTTTATTTTTTCTTCTAAACCTCTTTTCTGTATACAGGCCGCTGCATTAAAACCACCCTCAATTTAATAGATTGTCACAGAAAAACTAAATATTATAGAGAAAAATTATTTTATTCTTTGCCATTTTGGATTATTTGATTTTCTAAAATTGTGTCTGCTAAATGACGTTGTCCATTGTTGACACATTGACGATTTCTATCTTGAAAGTTCTCCATACATCTTCCTATCATTTCTCTTGAAATCACTGCCAATTCGTGGGTAAAAGCCTCTTTGAGTGCTTCCAGTGTCATGGGACAATGTTTTTACACTAAAGCTTTTTAAGTGTCCCCAAAGAAAAAAATCGCAAGGCGATAAATTGGGCAACCTTGAGGGCCATGCGATGTCTCCCTACAGAGAGACAAAATGACCAGGAACTAACTGGCGCAACGTTTCCATAGAACGATGAGAGGTGTGGGATGTTGCTCCATCTTGCTGGAACCACACTTCTTGACCTTCATGATGTGCAATAAACTGGTTTAGCCTAGTTTGGAGGAAGGTCTCTGGCATGTGACAATAACAGTTTGAATTAACCGTTACTGTGTGGCCAGCTCCTTCGAAAAAATAGTCCCTACGTGAAACATTCAGTAACGGTGCACCAAATGTCCCATCAGGGCTGTGTAGTGTTCACTGATGAATTTCACAAGGGTTTTCTGCAGCCCAGTTGTGGAAATTGTTTGTTTACAGTTCCTGATAAGTGGAAATGGGCCTCATCCGAAGAAACAAACAAAAGTGCCAGGTGGAATGTTTTGAAGAATTTTCTCACACACAGCTCTGCAAGTTTCAAAATCTCTTTCACTTAATTCACGGGTAACCATCATTTTGAAGGTGTGCATATGAAATTCTCTATGAAGAATTATTCGTACACTCCTATCGGATAATCCTATGGCAGCTGCAAGTTTAAGTGAAACGCATTGGTGATTGTTGCACAGACACTCTTACAGGTGCCACGTTATCTGGTGTTGCTGCAGTCTGAAGATGGCTAGTAGGTTTTCTTTCAGTGCTGAACCTGTCTTTCTAAAATTTGACACTCACAGTTGAATAATTTTTCTACCGAGGACACGATCATGTTGGTCAGGTTTGAACCGTGTCTGGAACGCTCACTGAGTACTAATCACAGAACCATTGTTACAAATAAATTCCTCAGCAACAAATGCATGATGCACACCTAGCCATGCCATTGTGCACACTGAAAATGGCACGTACACCGCTTTCAAATAAAACACACTCCACATCAATATCTTCATTACAACTACATCAAATGCAGGAGGTTTTATTGCTGGACACTATACTTTTGCCACAATAGAAGTAACCTGGATTTTAATTGTCTGTTTCAGTTTTAAAAATGCATTTATTGGAAAAGTACTAGGCCTTGTTATCACTACATGGTCATTCCATTTTCTCACAAGAACTCTCTGATAACAAACAGTCACAGTTCCTTAAACTACAACCAGTAAAAAACGAGAGAGGAGAGTCTTACCAATTACTGAAACATAGCACCAGTACAGGGCTTATGAAAACATAAAAATAGTTCAAAGCATGGTATAAAAGTGACACTGGTTCTTTAAAACAGCCTCTTCCTTCAGCTAATATACTCTATTTTAGCAGGTGATGAGACAATTTTGGTAAAACTTCATAAATTTTGTTAAAAGTCTGACTTTAACTTATACCGCTTTGGACACCGATTTACTGCAGAAGTAATAAGTAAGATCAGAATTATCAATTGTAAATTAAGGTGAAAAGAGACAAATACCAAAATTGAAGGTGTTGGGCCGTTGACAGGCATATAAAAGAGATAGAAAACATTGCTATAAAAGAGATAGAAAACATTGCTAGCTTTCGGACGAATCCGTTGTGTAAGGTGGAACACACACACACACACACACACACACACACACACACCAGTGCCACTACATTGTGCGAGCAGAAGGTTGTGTCGAGTGGGATTGGTACAGGGAAGAGAGATGGGGGGTTGTGGTCAGCAGCAGCAAGTGTGGGGAATGGGAATGCAGGAGTGAGAGGCAGTAGGTGCACAAGATAGGAATTTGTCGCATAGGCACCAGAGCCAGTGGGTCTGAGTGGAGCTGTTGTTGTAGTCCTCAGTCCAGAGACTGGTTTAATGCAGCTCTCCATGCTACTTTATCCTGTGCAAGCTTCATCATCTACCTACTGCAACCTACATCCTTTTGAATCTGTTTGGTGTATTCATCTCTTGGTCTCCCTCTGTGATTTTTACCCTCCGTGCTGCCCTCCAATACTAAATTGGTGATCCCTTGATGCCTCAGAACATGCCCTACCAACTGTTCCCTTCTTCTTGTCAAGTTGTGCCACAAACTCCTCTTCTCCCCAATTCTATTCAATACCTCCTCATTAGTTATGTGATCTACCCATTTAATCTTCAGCATTCTTCTGTAGCACTATATTTCGAAAGCTTCTATTCTCTTCTTGTCCAAGCTATTTATCGTCCACATTTCACTTCCAAACATGGCTACACTCCATACAAATACTTACAGAAACGACTTCCTGACACTTAAATCTATACTCGATGTTAACAAATTTCTCTTCTTCAGAAATGCTTTCCTTGCCATTGCCATTGTATATTTTATATCCTCTACTTCGACCATCATCAGTTATTTTGCTCCCCAAATAGCAAAACTCGTTTACTACTTTAAGCGTCTCATTTCCTAATCTTAATTCCCACAGCATCACCCGATTTAATTCGACTACATTCCATTATTATCGTTTTGCTTTTTTTGATGTTCATCTTATATCCTCTGTTCAAGACACTATCCATTCCGTTCAACTGCTCTTCCAAGTCCTTTGCTGTCTCTGACAGAATTACAATGTCATCAGCAAACCTCAAAGTTTTTATTTCTTCTCCATTGATTTTAATTCCTACTCCAAATTTTTCTTTTGTTTGCTTCACTGCTTGCTCAATATACAGATTGAATAACATCGAGGATAGGCTACGACCCTGTCTCACTCCCTTCCCAACCACTGCTTCCCTTTCATGTCCCTCGACTCTTGTAATTGCCATCTGGTTTCTGTACAAGTTGTAAACAGGCTTTCGCTTCCTGTATTTTACCCCTGCCACCTTCAAAATTTGAAAGAGAGTATTCCAGTCAACATTGTTCAAAGCTTTCTCTAAGTCTACAAGTGCTAGAAACATAGGTTTGCCTTTCCTTAATTTATTTTCTAAGATAAGTCGTAAGGTCAGTATTGCCTCATGTGTTCCAACATTTCTACGGAATCCAAACTAATCTTCCCCGAGGTCGGCTTCTACCAATTTTTCCATTCATCTGTAAAGAATTTGTGTTAGTATCTTGCAGCCATGGCTTATTAAACTTATAGTTCGGTAATTTTCACATCTGTCGACACCTGCTTATGATAATGATAATGCCGAGGAGTAGCCTTCAGGTAAAGGGGGGGAGGGGTTGCAGGACAGAACGTGAAGAGACTGTTAGGTAGAGGTGTGAGTGTAGTCAGTTAGCAGAGATTAAGGTCAGGAAGATTACAGGAATGAAGGACTTGTTGCAAGGATAATTTCTATCTATGTAGTTAAGAAAAGTTAATACTGGAATTAAGATCCAGATTGTATGGGTTGTGACGTAGTTATTGAAACTGAGCATGTAGTGTTTAGCAGTGTATTTCACCACTGGACAGTCAACTCTGCTCATAGACAGAGTTTGATTGTGACATTTCATTCTGTTGGACATCCTGGCAAAAGCTGTGCAGAAAATGCAAAAGAGCTGGTATATGGCTTGGCTGTCTTCGTGGATGGCTCTGCTCTGGTGGGATAGGATAAGTCAGCCAGGGCTAGAATAGGATGTGTTGGGTGCATGAATCAGACTTGTCTTTTGCCTGGGTCTTCCACGGGATAGTGCCCATTGCGGCAAGTGTTTGTTGTGGGAGTGCCATAGGGATGGACAAGGATATTGGATGCATGACAGTATATCACTCTAGGAGGGGTGGGAAGAATTTTGGATAGGATGCCCCTCATTTCTGGCATTATGATAGATAGTCAGAAGTCCTGGCGAAGGACATGGTTCAGTTGCTCCAATCTGGAATGCTATTGGGAGGTGAGGCTGGTGCTCCTTTGTAGCCGATTCTTGGGAGTGCTGTGTGGATCAGGGGTATGGCACAATGTAGCACCACAGGTAGGTAGGTAGATGAATAGGTAAGTAGATGTGTGTGTGTGTGTGTGTGTGTGTGTGTGTGTGTGTGTGTGTGTGTGGTGGAGGGGGGGGGGGGGGGTTGTCCTCTAGTTTGTACAAAGGGTTTGTTCAAAAGCTAGCTATCTTTTCATTCTTTTTTATATGCCCACCATTGACCCAACATCTTCACGTTTCTGTATTTGTCTTTTCTTTCTCTTAATTAATTTACTGTTGATAATTTTGATACTCATTCATTACTTCTGCAGCAAATCTGTACCCAGATCAGTCTAAGCTAAAGTCAGGCTTTTCACAAAATGTATAAAGTTTTACCACAATTGTCTGCTAAAACAGAGTATATTAGCTGAAGGAAGAGGCTGTTCTAAGGACTAGTTGCAATGGTAGACCATGCTTTGAACTATTTTTATATTTTCGTAAGCCCTGTATTGGTGCTATGTTTTGGTAATCGGTAAGAACCTTCTTTCTCATCTTTTACTGACTGTAGTTTAAGGAACTGGGACTGTTTATCTGTGAATTGTAGTGAAAAATAATGCATAGTTTGATAGCACAACTTTATATTTCTCCAGTAAATGCATTTTTTTAAACTGAAACAGACAGTCATCTGGTAACTAATTCAGTTTACTTCCACTGTGACAAAAGTATAAAGAAAAGTAGTTTAGTAGAACAAATGAAAATAAAGCCAGGACACAACCAGTGACTGCTAATATTTAATCTAATTGCACGCAAAAGTTTTTGCAAGGATTCTACTGTAGGAAATTTGCATTGATTTTCTCTAAGAAATGGAAAAAACATTTGTCAGTATTAGCATTGCAAAAATTGTTAACATCAGATGGAGTTGTTATTTGTACATCATCATCGAGTCAAATACTAGCTTTTCTCAATACAAATTTTACAGTTCCTTCCAATCCATCACGCACAGATTTACTATGGCTAGTAAAACAAAAAGGAATGTTTAGCGTCAATGGAAAAACCATTTTCATGTTTACACAAGTTTTTAAAGCTTTTTCTATTTTTATGTTGATTAGCACTTCCATCAGTGAAATAACGCAGTTTATTGATCATTGGTAGTGTTCAGGCAACCAGTTAACCATTTCTTCCTGAACAGTATTTACAAATCCTATGTCATGATCCATATAATCTTCTGTAAAGCAATGGTTAGCTGTTATCAATTGATTTTCCTCTTTTATCACATAACACAAATGGGGTGGATTATACAGCTGCTTTTTGTCCAGTAACGCTGCATTTCATTCTGATTTACAAAACTGTAGTTTTCAGCAGAGTCAGTTAACAGAATTGCTTCTTCCGGGGCTAGATTTTCTTTCAGACTTTTCAGGCCCTTTGTCTGACAGATAAAAGTGTGGTTTCAATGCCTGTAATTTTGTTAACAACAAATCAGTGTATTCATCAAGTGCGGATTGCTTTACAAATTCAATCTGACGGTCTGTGTTAATCCACTGGCCTTACGCAAGTTCATCGGCATCTTTGCAAGATAATGTTTCTTTCAAAAACTCTTTAACGATTATTAAGCATGCAGTCATAGTTTTCCGAGTCACATACATGGAGTTTTATAAGTTCTTTATATGTTTATTGAACATGTTCTGCATCCAAAAGCAGTTTTATATTTTGGTGGCTACTGCAAACACACACTGAATGACTGTCAGCAACATGGGCTAAAACACATCACATAAGTCTTAGTGAACAAAATTTAGAAAAACCAATGTTAATGTTTGGGTTCGCCCATTTAAAACAATAATCTAGTTCTCTTAGGCTGCAGAGGATAATTCTTTTTTGCATGTACACATTCTTCTGAATGCCAATCTTGTCTTTTGCTCCTCATAACATTTAAGTATGTTCATCATTTTAGTAAAAATCGCTTGAGCTTTACCTCAACAGTGATCATTTTACCTCATTTTGGCTTAGGAATTGATAAAATACCTCTATCTGTTAACAGTTTCTTTTCATGTTGCACTACGTACTCGCGAACATTGAATTCTGACGTGATTGTTTCTTTTGAACAAGAGGGAGGATTTGAATTTTTTCAGGTCACCTTACACCAGCCACTTTTTCTTCCATTAACAATATCATGATATCAAAATCTATGGCTTTCTTAACAATTTCATCAACCATTTCAGCCTCCCTACTGTTAGAAATTTCAATTTTGAAAATGGTTGGTACACCTTTCCTTGCAAAAGTGCTTCACTATTTCTAGCTTCCATTTGCAATAAGAGGCCTTGTTGTGATTTGGAATGGAATGAATTTTTAAGGGAAATCACCACAAATCATCTAAAGTTTAATTTGTATCCGTGATACTTTGACTTTTTAGCAGTGACTCATGAAATATCACCTACAGGTCACTGGCGTCACTTTAATTTCCATAACTGATTTCAGTTTTTTGTTCACAAATCTTACAACATGTTGTAAAAAGTTTTTTTGACACCAATTCTCAAAGTGCTTAATGAGTTACACAAAGCAAAACTTGGTGATCTCAAGGATTTTTGAACTGTCTACCTGTGTGTTTTGAAACCATCACACCAAAGTCAAAAAGCTTTAAGTAATAATAACTGCGATGGCCACATATAGTTCTTTCTCATGTTGCTGGGGTCTTCAGTCCAAAGACTGATGCAGCTCTCCATGCTACTCTATCCTGTGAAAGCTTCATCATCTCTTAGTAACTACTGCAACCTACATCCTTCTAAATCTGTTTAGTGTATTCATGCCTTGGTCTCCCTCTACGTTTTTTACCCTCTGTGCTTCCTTCCAGTACTAAAATGAGGATCCCTTGATACCTCAGAATGTTTCCTACCAAACGATCCCTTCTTCTAGTCAAGCTGTTCCCCAATTTCCTTTTCTCCCCAATTCTATTCAGTGCCTCCTCATCAGTTACATGATCTACCCCTCTAATCTTCAGCGTTCTTCTGTAGCACCACATTTTGAAAGCTGCTATTATCTTCTTGCCATGTTTCACTATCATACATGGCTACACTCCATACAAATACTTTCAGAAACGAATTTCCGACACTTAAATCTATACTCGATGATAACAAATTTCTCTTCTTCAGAAGCGCTTCCCTTGCCATTGCCAGTCTACATTTTATATCCTCTCTACTTTGACCATCATCAGTTATTTTGCTCCCCAAATTGCGAAACTCATCTACGACTTTAACTGTCTCATTATGTAATCAAATTCCCTCAGCATTACCCGATTTACTTTGACTACATTCCATTATCCTCGTTTTGTTTTTGTTGTTGTTATTCTTATATCCTCCTTTCAAGACACTGTCCGCTCTCTCTCTCATAACTCTGCCACCTCAAATATCTCTGGAACAACAACAAATGTTCCGCAAATGTGTACTGCAACATGTTTCCCCTGTCGGTGATGCACAGGTATTGACTCAGTCTCACAGCAAAGCGGACAATAAGTGACATCTGGGGATCGTTTGATGTAGTACATGTCATCGTGTCTACCCTGTTGCATACCAGGACAGGGAACTCTGAGACGTTCCTCTTGCCCTAAGCAGTTGTTGACGAGGTTCACATCTGAATTGAAACTGTCGTAGAACGGAAATGATAGGATTTCAGACATGGGTTCCTATTCAAAATGTCCTGTACTTAAAACCCTCTACAAGTCCTAGACGTTTGTAATGGGAACTTCCGACCACCATGTATAAGACGTGAATATTCACTTTGAAATAAATGAATCTATTGGCATAACTTAAGTATATTTGAAAGTAGATAGTGCAGTTTTTGTTACAGTGAGAAGGGCAGCAAATTGACATTATTTAGCATTAAGCTAAATTAGTGTACTTATGTTAGGTAAACTTAAGACTTAGTTTGATTTCCCTGTGTTGTGAAAATGTTTTGCAGAAAATTTCACAAAACTCATTCTGAGTTGTTATAACAAAGCTATAATTTGTGGAATGCATCTAGAATAAGAGAGACTATGTTCTAGTAAGATACAGTTGTGATGGATCTATGTATTTATAATCTATGAAATATGTTATTAGTTCCACCCGGGCAAAATAAGGATGAAATAGTCTAGCTATTAATCCGCAACAAAGCTTCAAAGCCGAGTTCAGACATAAGTAGACGAAAATTCAAACTAGGTCCTATACCATTGTCAGATCTGTTGTGTATTGAATAGGTTAAAATATTTTACAAAACTGAAATATCCCTGAATGCAGATAATTCACTTTGGGATGTGCTGTGGATGTGAATAGCATTCTCTGACCTGCACTGACATCTAGTGGAGACTTTCAGGTTCCAGGTCACACAGGTTTAATAGGGAATTAGGTCAATTACGTTTTAGGCTGTTACCGTGTACAGGTGCATAAAGCAGCTCATCACTATCGAAGATGCTTCAGAGAATGTGCAGTATTGGAACAGTATTTTCCTACCTATTGTCCAGCACTACAGTTAACATGTCAGTGATAAGTTTCATTCAAGACATAATGTACTAAAGGTGTACCACATTCATCTACATCTACATTTATACTCCGCAAGCCACCCAACGGTGTGTGGCGGAGGGCACTTTACATGCCACTGTCATTACCTCCCTTTCCTATTCCAGTCGCGTATGGTTCGCGGGAAGAACGACTGTCTGAAAGCCTCTGTGCACGCTCTAATCTCTCTAATTTTACATTCGTGATCTCCTCGGGAGGTATAAGTAGGGGGAAGCAATATATTCAATACCTCATCCAGAAACGCACCCTCTCGAAACCTGGCGAGCAAGCTACACCGCGATGCAGAGTGCCTCTCTTGCAGAGTCTGCCACTTGAGTTTGTCAAACATCTCCGTAACGCTATCACGGTTACCAAATAACCCTGTGACGAAACGCGCCGCTCTTCTTTGGATCTTCTGTATCTCCTCCGTCAATCCGATCTGGTATGGATCCCACACTGATGAGCAATACTCAAGTATAGGTCGAATGAGTGTTTTGTAAGCCACCTCCTTTGTTGATGGACTAAATTTTCTAAGGACTCTCCCAATGAATCTGAACCTGGTACCCGCCTTCCCAACAATTAATTTTATATGATCATTCCACTTCAAATCGTTCCGCACGCATACTCCCAGATATTTTACAGAAGTAACTGCTTCCAGTGTTTGTTCCGCTATCATATAATCATACAATAAAGGATCCTTCTTTCTATGTATTCGCAATACATTACATTTGTCTATGTTAAGGGTCAGTTGCCACTCCCTGCACCAAGAGCCTATCTGCTGCAGATCTTCCTGCATTTCACTACAATTTTCTTATGTTGCAACTTGTCTGTATACTACAGCATCATCCGCGAAGAGCCGCATGGAACTTCTGACACTATCTACTAGGTCATTTATATATAGTGTGAAAAGCAATGGTCCCATAACACTCCCCTGTGGCACGCCAGAGGTTACTTTAATGTCTGTAGACGTCTCTCCATTGATAACAACATGCTGTGTTCTGTTTGCTAAAAACTCTTCAATCCAGCCACACAGCTGGTCTGATATTCCGTAGGCTCTTACTTTGTTTATCAGGCGACAGTGCGGAACTATCGAACGCCTTCCGGAAGTCAAGAAAAATAGCATCTACCTGGGAGCCTGTATCTAATATTTTCTGGGTCTCGTGAACAAATAAAGCGAGTTGGGTCTCACACGATCGCTGTTTTCGGAATCCATGTTGATTCCTACATAGTAGTTTCTGGGTTTCCAAAAACGACATGATACTCGAGCAAAAAACATGTTCTAAAATTCTACAACAGATCGACGTCAGAGATATAGGTCTATAGTTTTGCGCATCTGCTCAACGACCCTTCTTGAAGACAGGGACTACCTGTGCTCTTTTCCAATCATTTGGAACCTTCCGTTCCTCTAGAGACTTGCGGTACACGGCTGTTAGAAGGGGGGCAAGTTCTTTCGCGTTCTCTGTGTAGAATCGAATTGGTATCCCGTCAGGTCCAGTGGACTTTCCTCTGTTGAGTGATTCCAGTTGCTTTTCTATTCCTTGGACACTTATTTCGATGTCAGCCATTTTTTCATTTGTGCGAGGATTTAGAGAAGGAACTGCAGTGCGGTCTTCCTCTGTGAATACTTTTCTAGCATTGTAAGGTTCTGCAGAAACACTGTTTAAAAATATAAGTAAAATAGTTATATTCCACTTTGGACCTTCGTGCTATGATGGTTGTCATTGAATAGCCTAATTCTGGTCTATGTTTATGAATCTTGTATTTCCTCCAGGAAATGAAAATAAATGGACGTGAACTTGATGAAGCATGCTTAGGACTAGTGTAGGCTTTCAATGTTTCATCAACAGGAATCATCTCCCTCTCCCCCAACACATGCATTAGAGGATTTCAGGAAGGCTACTGATGAAGAGTGGACCTGGCTTGACGAGCAACATCTCAGCCACCTTGCAGTCTGCGTGCCAAAGAGGCTCCAGATGTTTTACAGTGGAAGTGCTGAAGTGAAACAACACTGAATGTTATCTAGCAGAAAATTTTTGTTTCACAGAATTGCAAAGACATATGTATTTGAACAGACTGCCTTGACTTTTTTGGCTCTTTTGTTTTGCAGTGAAGTTTATATTCAGAAAAGTTCCCTGCTGCCCTTGGATCTAAGCCCAAACACTTGTGAAGGCGCACAGCTGACGTAAAACTGAATCATGTTGCTGGTTTTTGCAGTTGTGAGGTTATAAGGGGTGTCCTTACTATTTCTAAACAGTTAACTCATCAGTTAAAATTCAGATCATTTTTATTTTTCTTACCTTTAATGATTTTCATTACTTTATTGTAACATTTACTTCGGTAATATAGTCGCAAACTTTGCACAAACTTGTCCACATACTTTTCCAAAAACTGTCTTAATGTAAGATTCTGTAGTTTCCATAAGGGATTCCAGCACGAATATAAGCTTTAAGTAAGTTGGGTACAAATTGCTGTTGGAAGCAAAGAAATAATCTTCCCAATAGTCCTAGAAGTGTGTTTTTGTGTCTGGTTGTACGGATTTGTTGAGAAATTAAATATTTCATTTCTTAGTTCATTGACTGCGCTCACATTTTGCACATACATTTACAGTCAGTAGGAATTACTTTTTATCTGAAAGTATTAATCTGCCTCCATGGCTGAGTGATCAGTAGGGCAGAATGCTAAAAGACTAGCACCAAGCGACTGGTTTCGATGTAAATTTGTAGTTTACTGTGTAAAGAAACACTGAATTTTGGCATATTACTAGCTGCTTGTATAATGTCACAATGAAAACTGAAAAAGAGAAATTTAGAACCATAACAAAACAACAGTTTGGCTCTTGCACTCATTGTTGCTTTTGAAGGAGGTGTGATTCAGTAGGAAACAAAGTAAACACAAGCAACAATTAAAATCCGTACCTACTGTTACCTCTTATGCCAAGACATTAATTTCATATCAGTCAAGGTAATTGCAAAAATTCGTTTTCAGCAGGTATTTTAGTCTTCCCCCTACATGACCCGTATCTCCCACAGGTGAGCACACATGTGGCCTTCGTAGCAAACTTAACTATTCCTTGATATCACAGGATGGATTCTATCAGCTGCTCCCTTCTTTTAATCAAATAGTGCTGTTGATCTCTTTTCCCACAGTTTGATTCAGTACGTCTTCATTAATTGCTCAATCTACCCATCTAATTTTCGGTATTCTTATGTAGCACCCCTCTTTGAAAGTTTTTATTTTGTTCTGTGTATTATTTTTCATAAACACTTCTATTCAAGATTGCACTCAAAGCAAATACTTTCAGAAAGAGACTTAATAATTCTTGAAATTTGTGCTTAATGTTAACATGTATCTCTTTCAGAAATGCTTTCCTAAGGTTGCCAGTCTGCATTTTGTGTCCTCTCTACTTTTGCTATTAGCAGCTGTTTTGCTGCCGAAATAACAAAACTCTTCTTACATGAACATAGTCTCATTTCCTAGTCTAGTTCCTTCAGTATGACTAAATTCCATTACGCTTGTTATGTTTGTTGATGAACATCATCTAACCAATTTTTAAGATATCCATTCTGTTAAATTGATCTTCCTTGTCCTTTGCTGTCTTTGACAATTACAATGCCATCAACAAGTTTTTATTTATTTTCTTTATTTATTTGCTTTGGTTGCAGCTTGTACAAATTGAATAGCATGGGAAAAAGCCACAGACGTGCTGAACTCCATTATCAACTACTGTCTCCTGTTCTAGTCATACTGAGCAAGATGGCACAGTGGTTAGCACACTCGACTTGCATTTGGAATGACGATAGTTCAAATCTGTGTCCTGTAATCCAGATTTAGATTTCCTGTAATTTACCAAAATCACTCTTGTCAAATTCCAGGATGGCTCCTTTGAAAGGACACTGCCAATTTCCTTCCCCATCCTTAGAACAATATGAGCTCGTGCTCACGCCTCTAATGACTTGTTGTTGACAGACATTAAACACTTATTTTCCTTCATTTTTCACATCCTATGACTTTTATAATTCCTATGCAGCTTCTGTACAAGTTTTCAAAATAAAAATAAAAATAACTCCTTGTATTGTATCTGAATACTTCAAAATTCCAAACAGTATGTTCCAGCCGACATTTTCAAAATAAGTTTCTGTCTGTACAAATGCTATGAATGTAGGTTTGTAGATGTTTCCTCTGTTTTGGAGTCACTTAATGTTCATAACTCTTCCTCTCAAATAATTGCCTGTTATGAAACTTCCTGGCAGATTAAAACTGTGTGAGGACAGGGCATGAGTCGTGCTTGGGTAGCTCAGTTGGTAGAGCACTTGCCTGCAAAAGGCAAAGGTACCGAGTTCGAGTCTCGGTCCGGTGCACAGTTTTAATCCGCCAGAAAGTTTTATATCAATGCACACTCTGCTGCAGAGTGAAAATCTCATTCTGTAATTGCATGTTGTTGACTGTAAATATCATGAGAGAATAGGTGTTTTGTAATATAATAACAAGTGCCTGGATTAATCATGGTTTACTTAATGTAACCAAAGCTGGGGATGGCAGCTAACAGCTTGTTGTATTTTGTAAGACGTCATAGTCACCTTGGACTAAAAAAGTTATTTATTTGCACGATTGAAGTTTAAGCAGTTTGGCGGTTATCAAGTGGCAATAAATGTGCTTTAGCACATGCCAAAATGTAATAATTTTCTGACATGCACAGGTACACCATTTGATGTGGGTATAGGGCAAAATTGTAATAGTGAAAATAGATCACATTTACAGTCAAAGGTGACTGTCTTTTGCAAAATTTTACATGACTGGTGAACCCCAACAATACAAAGTTTGAGGTACATAAAATGTACTCTTTCAAATATGTTGTGGTAGTGTATAATCTTCCTGGTTTTTCCAGCTAAATCAATATTTTGCCAGAATACTTATCTAGCAGTGTAAGGTTCTGCAGAAACACTGTTAAAAAATATAAGTAAAATAGTTATATTCCACTTCGGACCTTCGTTCTATGATGGTTGTCATTGAATAGCCTAATTCTGGTCTATGTTTATGAATCTTGTATTTGGTCAAAAATGGTTGAATTAAATTTATTAACACATACAATATGCTACAGTTGGAAAGCCAAGTTTACTATTTATATATAGATATTGTTAGCCACAGGACAGTTCCTAAGATTTTGGGGCAACCATATTAGTTAGGTTCTGTAACACTGTTGGTGTCAGTGGCTAGCATTATTACGAAAGATGGCCTAGAATTTGTGATAATCTCAGGGAGCATCTGTTAAATTACCACTTAAGAGCCACTGTGGAAAGTATGAGAAGTTCCTTACTAGCTTCAGAATAAATCTTGACATAAAGATTGTTTATATATAATTAATGTAGTGGAATACTTTATTACACTCCTTGCGACACCAGGAACGGTAGCAAATAATGTGATTTTACATATTGTGAGTATACAGTATAGTATGATCACAGGATTATATTTGTGGTTGTACAGGGTGCAAAATTTATTAAACAGAACTGCCAACTCTTTCCAGTGACAGTGTATTTAACATGGCTGAGGATCAGAGCAAACTGAGCTTGGACGACGCATATGGATATGTCATTCCATGCTACTTCAGCTCCAAGCTGCAGTTGGTTGTAATGACTGGCAGGTGATGACACACCAGTCCCTCAGCTATCCATGATTGAACATTTTCAGTGGGTGAAACATCTGGGGAATGTGCTGTCCAAGGCTATAGCTGAACTCTCCCTGCAGTGAAATAAGTCAGGATAGCTGCTTAAAATATGATTCGCATAATAGCCTGATATTTGATCCAGATACCACCATTGGAATCTAATTTTGTGTACAGTGTGGCGTTATGTCACTTGTGTAACAAACTATACTCAGTTCGACAATAGTCTCTGCAAAACGAAGTGCACCACCTGAGAGTCTGTATGCACGTGAATTGTCAAATCTCGTTAGCTTCCTTTTGTTGCTCTGTACATAGGAACATGAAAAAATCATTTTATCTGATGACAAATTTCAATGTTATTTTTTTTCTTAATTTAGCCTTTTCTTTGATTTTAAAAATTGATTTCCAACTTGCATATTGCAGTAATGGTTCAGCTTAAAAGGCAACATATGGCCATTCACAGGAGAAAAGAAATGCTATTTGCATCCACAAGTAATTGATCTGCACACTTCAGTCTTTTTGGTATTTTGCGAGTTCAGATTCTGGGTCTGCACCTAGTGTGAACTTCTGTTTGCCAACATTTGTATACTCAGATTTCATCTCTCCCTTATTATTAAAAAAAACTTCAGTATTTTATGAACCATCACAACTGAGTTTAACGAATGTAAGATGCCAGATGTTGAGTATGTTGTAAGCATACCTTTTTTTGCTTGTAAACTGAGCCAGTTTTGCCCCAGATATCCATACGTTTAAAAAATAACCAAATTTATGTGATAACCATTTTCAATTTTAATTTCTCAATTGAGTGTGTGCTCACCTTGCTACATTTTACATAAAATTTCACCCAGGTTAGTCATTTTATTGGCACACTGTCAGTATCTTAAATTCTGGTATTCACTGCAGTTAATTGTTGTGGCTATACAGTAACCTATACACTGCCAAGCGTTAAGTTGAGAGTAGCACTTCTTTTGGAACACATGTTTGTGTCACATGAATCGAGCTTCACTAATTGCGTGAAATGGACATTTGGCTATTCAAGAAGCGAACGTGAATATTTCTTTGTGATGTTTACACAAGTACTAACGTCTCGTTTCCATTTTAGGTTGCGCTTAGTAGATTTCGCTATTGTTTCATGGAATTCGCGCAAATAATTTTAAACTTAAAAAAGAATGTCACCCAGTTCACACTTCGAAACGTGTGACTGCTCGGAATTAACTTGGAGCGCTGCAGCAAGCGACGCCACCCAAGAAAGGTGTGCTACCTCGCGGCCAATAGCGGAACCAGCAGAAGCTTCTGTCAGACAAGGGGCCGTGACGGCGAAGCGGCTAACACACTTTCTCTGGTAGTGTCGGGCTGAGCAGCATGGTGCACTAGAGGCAATCTGTGCACTCGCTCAGTAGTGGGTTGCGTATGTTCGTGGTGTGTGTGTGTGTGTGTGGTGCGTGTGTGCGCGCGCGTCTTTGCGCCTAAGATACGTGTCTGAAACCAAGGCATGCACACTGAAATGCCACTCGCCGCCACCCTCAAGAATCAGATGCTGCGCTTGTTCCGCCGCAGCGGCAGTAAAAGATCATCGTCCTCACGCAACGCAGCACTTTCGACTACGGTAGTGATATCAAATAACGCTGTTTCGGCTGTGGGAGGCAGCAGAGCGAGCAAAAGGCAGCGTAACAACCACCACCACCACAATCAGCCAGAGCAGCAACACCAACAGCAGCATCATAGGATCCGCGCCAGCAGCATGCGAGCAGAACATCACCACCATGCCGCACTGCAAGCTCGCAGCCGCCCGCGATCTTCGTCTGCTCATCATCCACATCATCAGCATCAGGTTATACAATCCCCGCATTTTTATACACATTGGCTGTTATCAACAAGATGTACTATATTAATTTTCACTACTAGGAATGCGGAGAAGATACATTTTTTGTTTTTAAAAATAGTTTCATTAAAACACGCACTGCTGCCGAATGAATCAGTTCGTGACAAATTCTTCGTAGTTGTCTGAATCAGAATTTGGCTCATGTTTAACAGCGCGAAACGGCCTTTGTGACAAACCAGCACCAAAGCGGTAAAACTTGTGTTGTTCATACACCATCTATCACTTTTATTTTACTTGTAGCTATTTATGTATGTGCATAATATAAAACAGCTGTCTTTGTTCCCTGACGTTGGCGGAGCACAATTGTTTGACGAGTGAGTCACCATTTGTCTACTGTCAACCTTATCCCCTGTAGATTGCGTTTGTCGGAACCCTTTCCCCATACGGAACAAGAAAATTCTTTGGATGTACTTTCTTAGTATCGCAGTCTTAAGTGAAATAAAAGCCGGCGGTATGTTAAATTGGAGAAGGTTGTATCAGTGAGCGAATGTGCGTGTGTGTGTGTGGGGGGGGGGGGGGGGGGGGAGACATTTTGTACTTGCAAGCTTATATTTTAAGAAAGGTTTGACTGTCAGGAAGTTACGCTGTGATTTTATTTACTCAACTAAAAGTTTCGGTAGTGTTGGCATCTACTGGGTCTTGGCTATAGACACTAGTTGAATGATTATATTATAGCCTTCCAGCGGCCTTGTATTCTTTCTAATAGTCAGTTTCTGTGTTTCTTGGTGTAGTGCATTCCATGTCATTTAAAGAGCTGGTCTTTACTTGATGCAGCACTTGCTTCCTGAAATGCACGTAGAACGCATGAGACAAAGAAACGAGACAGCGTTAGGACTTGGAAATGCTCGCCACCTGACAAGTTATTTTTATCGTTTTCGAAGAACACTGGAGGGCTGCGTGGGAGGCACTGGTCTCTTATGTTCACCCACTCTGACAATTGTTTGCGAGAGAAATGTTATTCACACTTTATACTTTCACGAACTTCGGACGTTTCAGTGCGTGAAAGCTTAATATGTGACAGAAAAGTAATTCGCAACAACTTCTTAGAAAATGGCGCAATTGAATGTCATTCCGGAAATAAGTTACAGATAATTGGCACACGTACTGAAACTACTATTTACAAGATAATTAACACTATAGAAATGGGTCTGGTAGTTAAGTGTCAGCATGAAGTAAATACAGAGAAAACTTTTAATGCGAAACTGAGGGGATTGGAATATTTTTTCCGTACTAAACGATAATGTGCTTTCGATCTCGGCAAATTCTATTGCGGCACAGTATTTAAAATTCCATTTTGAAATTTACTCTGTGTGTATATGCAGCATATTATATTTTCGGGAAAAACCAGTCTTATATTTTTGGCATTGTATTTTTCAGCGTCAAATTTTCTACTGCGTGTTTCACGTCGCCCATATTTATGTTCATTTAAGTACTTGAATGCGCATATAAATAGGTATGCACACCTTTCATGATCAGAAATTTTTCGGGTGTATTGGGGACAGGAACTTCAAACCCAGGCAACACCAGCACATTTTCAGTAGCATATATAAACACAGGGGGGGGGGGGGGGGGAGACTGACCGTATGGCCACCGAAAAAAAGTTTAAAGAGTTCAGATTTCGTTAGTAGTTATTGGTTTTTACTCACAACATACTTCTCGAGGTAAATCGGGTCCTCAACTAGAAAATATTGAATGTGACAGTCATTGTGTAAAATCACATTTACTACCAAAGACTTAAACTTGAGATTAAGTTTAACTGCAAAAGTTAAAATATTTATTAAATCTGGTAGACACTTTATAGATACTTTATTAAAAACAATGTTTTTTTCAGAATCTTAAAGTAAAAAGTGCCAGACTGAATTACAATATTTTCAAAAGCTAGGCATAGAACCCACCCACCCCACATCTGTTATTGAGAGGGTCATAGGTCAGTTTCAATATCTGTTGATTCTCGAGGTGCCAAACTATGTGGTAGGCTGTCTGTGGAGAATCCCGCCTGTGGCTTCACCAAATTCCATGCAAAGTGCCACATTATGTAATGCATCCAATACACTGATGGATAAAGCATCTTTCGCTTTGATTGGATGTGAAAGGGGAATTGATTTCAGTAGTGGAATTTCAGGCTTTGTGCAATGCTTTACACGGTTGTAAAACAAGTGGCGTTAGGAAGCAAGAATGTGAGCTACATAGCAGCACAGGCGTCATCAGTTATTGCAAATTTAAACACTTCCTCTATAAAAAAAGTATCGAAATTATGAATTCAATTTTATTACAGTGATAGTGTTCGTACATTTTTAAGGGAGTAGATACCGTTACCACAGATTGTAGTTCGGTACATTCTAGTTGATCGCCAAAAAATGCGAAAGAAGCTTACAGGAAATGAGAAAGATACTTGAATAAATAAATAGTTTATAAATATCTGGATTAACAATTAAAATTTAATTTGATTTTCTCGGTTTTTACGGCCAGGTGGATACTCTGCAAATCACACTAAGTGCCTGGCAGAGGGCTCATCGAACCACCTTCACAGAAGTTCTCCGTTATTCAACTCTCGAACAGCGTACGGAAAAACAAACACCTATATCTTTCCGTGCGAGCTCTGATTTTCTTTATTTTTTTATGATTATCGTTTTCTCAGTCAACAAAATATTTTAGCATTCTGAGGAGAAAGTTGGTGATTGAAATTTCGTCAGAAGATTCCGCGCCGGCCTTGGTGGCCGAGCGGTTCTAGGCGCTACAATCTGGAACCGCGCGACCGCTACGGTCGCAGGTTCGAATCCTGCCTCGGGCATGGATGTGTGTGATGTCCTTAGGTTAGTTAGGTTTAAGTAGTTCTAAGTTCTAGGGGACTGATGACCTCAGATGTTGAGTCCCATAGTGCTCAGAATCATTTGAACCATTTGAAGATTCCGCCACAACGAAAAACGCCTTTGTTTTAATGGTGTCCATCCCAAATCCTGTACCATGCCCGTAACACTCTCTCCCCTATTTCGTGATAATACGAAACGTGCTGGTGCTCTTTGAACTTTTTTGCTGTACTCTGTAAATTCTATCCGGTAAGGAACCCAGACCGCTTAGCAGTACTTCAAAAGAAGATGGACAAGCATAGTGTAGGCAGTCTCTTTAGTAGATCTGTTACATTTACTAAGTGTTCTACCAATAAAACACAGTCTTTGGTTTGCCTTCGTCACATTTTCAGTGTGTTCTTTCCGATTTAAATTGTTCGTACCCGTAATTCCTAGGTATAAAGTTGAATTTACGGCCTTTAGATTAGAGTGATTTATCCGACTAAGGTTAAAATGATGACGTTATTCCGTTATAGCACCAGCAACACAGTCATCGTATTTGCAACAGGCCTTCACAGCCACAGCTCGTTCAGGCCCGCTCCAGCGCTTTATCTCAGTAAATGGTGTACCTATTGGAAATATATGACAAACCTTCAGTGTTGCAATAATGCTATTCCATTAAACACTAATTAAAACTGCCAGTTTTTCTGCCAGCTCCTGTAGGTCTAGGTTGTTTGAACCAAACGAGCAACGCGGTCACTGCCTCTTCGTGTTAAGCTGTACTTAGACGTCTTCTCTCTGGTTAGAACACACTGCGATCAAACGTTGCCGTTGTTGGATCTCTGTTTTTAATTATGGTAGACAGCGTATAGGTAGCAGTTCCCAATTCTTTACAGTTATTCTTACTCGGCTTTAGGTTTTCATCGGCTGCTTTAAGCAGTAGGTTTTCATTCTATTCATGTGCCACTGAGTTCGAAAATTGATTAGTGTTTTGACTGGTACCCAAAGCATATCACAGCAGCCACCGTTATTTTGTTCGGTGCAACGGAAAAATCAGTCAGTTAATCGGAGTGCCATCTTTTGATCGTCCGAGAAGCGCCAGTTATTCGTATTAATCGATTTTTGTTTAGTGCTTAAGGATTAAACATGTTTGAAATTAGACAGTATTTTGTCGGGATCGCAATATTATTTCATGTTAATCTGTCCTTCGCATTAAATCTTTTCATTCACCCATTTACTGTAATATGTCCTAGCGTGAAGAAATATGTAGAAAGGCACATTATTGCTTGATTACACTATAGGCAATCACTGGAAACTATGACAACAGTAAAATGTGTAGGAGAATGCACACTAAGCTGTACAGAACCAGTTGTAGGAAAGTCAGATGCCAGATTGAGACCAGTCGCAAAAAAAATTAATTCACACAAGAAAAAGGTGGCTTACAAAACGTTAGTTAAACCTATTCTTGAATATTGCTCTGTCTGGCTCTCTTGCTGGGTAGGAGTAACAGAAGAGAGATATGTGATCCCAAGAAGAGCAGTGCGTTCAGTCAGCTGTTTGTTTTGTTAAGTGCAAGAGCGTCATGGTGGATTCGTTTATTGCTAAGTTTCCGAGAACCCAGTTTGCAAGAAGACTCGGGTAACATATTGATACCACTTACATATATTTCAGGAAATGGCCATGTCTGTAAAATAGGAGAAATTAAAGCTCATATCGAAACTTGTCGGCAGTTCATTCCTCGCAACATTCATGTAGAAAACAAGAAAGAAGGGAAATGGTCATCAACAGAGTACTCCCCGCCACACAGTAGGCACGGTTTCACACTCAGAAGAGCCACCAAATCGCTTTAATAATGATTGGAAGGTTGCCAACCAAAATATCGGGAATGAAATAATTGTCCCAGACGGACACTCGAAAAACTATGTATATTCTCTCCGCCGAAGTGAGGTGGCGTGTGGCGCATAGATGTAGGAGGACAGTGCTCAGGAACGGTCGAAAATAGCTGACAGACAGCAATATCAGGATTCTTATTGGTAAAAACTGATTTGTTCTTCTGCATACGATAGTAGAGATTCAGATCACACACATGCGTGGCTGAAACATCCCCATTATGAATACGTGTAAGTCGTCTTGACATAAAACTTATGATCTGTTTCGTTGTAACAAGAAAAAAAGAAGAAAAATAAACGGGATATTGAACACACATGAGCGAGAGTTTATCGGTCTAATAACCATTCATTGACAATAATTCCACTGCGTTGTCGGTTGTTCACTCTATCGAATTTTAGAATTACTAGCGGATTAAAACCTATTAAAAGGCGTAGGCCATATAGTTTAGTTTATGAAAACTGATCCTTCCTCAGTGGCCTTAAATTATCTGTACGCTAGAATGCTCTGTTCTGTAAAGTACTTCGCGCAATACTGTGTTTGATTATTAGGCATTTTGTAGTCTTATGGACTTGTTTTTGCTATTTATGCGTCTGATCTCACCAACCTGTATGTTTATTTTCGTTTCGTTCTTTCTTCTGCTGTTTTGCATGCTGTTAGATCCTTCCTCCAAGATGTATCATTTTAGCAAGATTTTACACTGTACGTAAGCCTTAATTGAAGCATGTTCCTTGTATTAGAAAAAGGCAAGCTCCCGAAAGTCCTGAAAAATTATGTAGCTGCTTGTTCAGCATAGTCATGAATTTAAATTTGAAATACCCACTTTAAGGACATTGGTCATTAATTTGAAAACGTTGAAAAACTGCAGTTGCTTATAGAGACTTTAACAGAATGGCGAGCACATTATTTTAGTCTACCTCTACATCATACTCCGCAAGCCACCTAATGGTGTGTGGCGAAGGGTACTTTCGGTACCACTATCTGATCCCTCCAACCCTGTTCCACTCGCGAATAGAGCGTGGGAAGAATGATTGTCAGTAAACCTCCGTACTGGCTCCAATTTCTCGAATTTTCTCCTCATGGTCAATACGCGACATGTATGTGGGGGGGAAGTAATGTGTTGCCTGACTACTCCTGAAAAGTGCTGTCCCGAAATTTCAATAGTAAATCTCTCCGTGATGCACAACGCCTCTCTTGTAACGTCTGCCAGTGGAGTTCGTTAGCATATCCGTAACCCTCTCTCGCCAGATAAACGTTTCCATGACGAAACGCGCCGCTCAGTCCTACCTGATAAGGATCCCAGATAGATGAACAATACTCAAGAATCGGGCGAACAAGCGCCGTATAAGCCACTTCTTTCGTGCCTGAGATAAATTTCCTCGAGATTCTTCCGATGAATCTGAGTCCAGTGTCTGCTTTTCCCACTATCTGTTTTATATGGCCATTCCACTTTCCTTCCCTATTCCGATGAGACCGATGACCACGCTGTCCGGTCTCCTTCCCCAAACCAACCAACGGCAATGCGGGACGGTGTCAAATGCCTTACTGAAATCAAGGAACACGGCATCAACCTGAGCGCCGTTGTCCACTGCGCTGTGGATCTCAAGGAGGAACAGAGCGAGCTGAGTTTCGCAGGAACTCTGTTTGCGGAATCCATGTTGATTTTTTATAGAGGAGATGTTCATTTTCCAAGAACGTCATAATTCTTGAGCATAAAACATGTTCCATAATTCTACAACAGATTGACGTCAACGATATAGGTCTATAATTGTGTGAATCTGCCTTAACGGCCTTTCTTAAAAATGGGAATGACCTGCGCTTTTTTCCAGTCGTTAGGTACCTTTCGTTGCTCAAGCGATCTACGATAAATTTCTGCTAGAAGGGGAGCAAGGTCTTTCGCATAATCTTTACAGAATCTTATAGGTATCTCATCTGGTCCTGAATCCTTTCCACTACTGAGCGATTGTAGCTGCTTTTCAATTCCGCGATCGGTTAACTCAATATATGCCATTTCGACGTTCGCACGATGGCTGAAAGGAGGGTCAGTGTTAAGATCTTCCGCGGTGAAACAACTTCGGAAGACGGGATTCAGTATTTCGGCCTTCTATTATGTTCCGTTTCGATGCCGGTGTGGTCACTGAGAAAATTAATAGATGATTTTGACCCATTTACTGATTTTCCATACGACCAAAATCTCTAAAGAGTTTTTACTCAGGTCGGTTGACAACGTCTTACTTTCAAAATCATTGAACGTTTCTCTCTCATTGCTCTCCTTACGTTCATTTTCCCTTCGTTCAACTTTTGTTTGTCGGCTAGGTTTTTACTTCTCTTGAATCTGAGATGAAGTGCTCTTTGTTAACGTAGCGTTTTTCTAACACGGCTATTAAACCATAGTGGATCTTTTCCAGCCCTTAAAACCTTACTCGGAACATAATTGTCTAGGGCATATTGAACGATGCATTTGAATTTTTCCATTTGTTCTCCACACCTTTGTCCAAGTCACCGAATATTTGACGCTGACTGCTGAGATAGTCTGAAATTTGTATACTGTGACCCTTGCTGAGCAAATACATCCTCCCACCTTTCCTAACATTCCTTGTAGGACCCGTCGTCATAGATGTTGTCACAGCCTTATGACCACTGATACCTTCCTCTACGTTAACTTATTCGATAAGTTCAGGTCTGTTTGTTGCCAGGAGGTCTAAGACATTACCCTCTCGAGTTGGTTCTCTGTCTGTTTATTTTAGTCATTGTTAATTTTATAATAATTTATTTTTAGAAACAGTGGCAAGTAATTTTGAGTTACAGTCTTGTTCTGTATGCTAGAAAGTAATGACGCATAGCCTTAAGGACCTCAGGCAACACTATACGTAACTGTCCATCCAACAAAACTAGCTTTCTTAGAACCAATTCACATTTCGAAATATACACTCTGTCTTCAGAATCAACCGTTATAGTCACATTAAGATCTAGCGTAAATTTTAAGCTATTATAGCTGCTATCGACGTTATTTTGTTGAGGTTAAGTAACATCTAAAACCATTGTTCCAAATTTTTAGGAATTCTGTTAAAGCTACTGGACAGTTATTTTTTCCTGTTTCTCTTTCACAGCAAATCCAATCCGTGAAAGGTTTCAATTCCAGCTTCAATATGGCCATTGACATATGTCTAAAACTCCAAATACTGCGTAGAGAATAAAGTGGCGGCAATTTCGCGCGAAACTCCCATTGTACTGACTCCGCTTCGTTCCGCCACGTACTGTTACATCCGGGTTTCGTCATACGTCATAACTTGAGCACGTCATGAAACCGTTTCACAAGTCGACTTCCCGTGTCGCTCACCATTGACAGTGTGCTTATAATGGAACACGAGAGAATCTGCACGTTCCTTTATTTTTTATTAATTGGTAGTTGCTGCAGACGCCCCTCGTGGGATCTATCTTGCCTTCTTGCTACGGCAAATTTACATCCTACATTTTCTTTGCTGCAGCCACCTAGTTTGCGGCCAAAAATAGCAAAACTCGCCTTTTACTTTTAAGTGACTCATGTCCTACACTAATTTTGTCAACATGGTTTGATTTAATTCGACTACATTCTATTACCATTGTTATAATGTGTCGTTGTTGGGTTTACATCTATTCAAGGCGCTATACACACTTTTTGGCTGATATTCCCAGTCTTTAGCTATCTGTGAAAAATTGGTCATCGGCAAACCTTGAATTTTAATTCAGTTTCCAAATTTGTCGTTGATTTCTTTTACTGCTTCCTCAATGCAGAGATTGAATAAGGACATCTTCAACTTTTGGACCCTGTCTCATTCCCTTCTGAACTACTGCTTCTTTTTCATGTCTTTCGATTCTTGTAACTGCAGTACACTTTGTAGAGAACCTTCCACTCTGTATGTTATCCCTTCTACCTTTAGAGTTTCGAAGAATGTGTTCCGGTCAATCCACGAACGTAGGTTTTCTTTTCTACAATCTGTCTTTAAAGCTAAGTCCATCTATATTAAGGGTGTGTTCCTATATTTCTCTGGAACCCAAACTTATCTTCCCAGAGGTCAGCATTTAGCAGTTTCTCCATTTGTCTGTAAATGATCCGTGTCAGTATTTTGCAACAGGAGTGGGGTGCTAAAAACACTGGCGCCGAAGAAGTCATCGGGGAAAATGGGACGAATATTGAGGAAACACCGAGTGGGAACTGTGTTTAGTCCACCCAGTGAAACACGAGCATTATTGGGAAGTGTCAAAGACGATCTCGGTTTGCGGAACGCCGGCATATACCAGAGTCCGTGTCAGCGTGAGAAGACACATTGGACAGACACTGCGCACAATTGACGATAGTTGCCGAGAACATCAGAGACACACGCGACTTAGGTACCCCAACAAGTCGGCGGTCGCAGAGCACTGTTTGTCTGAAAATCGCGAAATGGAGTGCCAACATACCGGGGTCTTGGTACAAACATTTAAATACTGGGACAGCGTCGTTAGAGAGGCTATTTAAATTCGTACCAGGGACGTACTCATCAACCGCGATTGCAGCTACAACCTCAGCAAGGCGTGGGAATCAGCATTGGTTCTAATTAAAAAGACGCTCAGCAAAGAAAACGAACGGGCGGCCAGGGCGGACGAGGCAATTACACCGTCGCCACTACAGACGCAGACGCCGTCAGCGTCTCAGCGACCGCCCTTGCGCGGCCTCCCGCCCTCAGGAGCTCAGTTCGTCAGCGCACCTGACGATGGCGACATGTCTGATCATCGAAATATTGTGCCCGTTGGACACTAAGGACCGGCAGTACACTCGTGGACTGTTCGAACAATTCCTTTTTTTTAAATTTATGACCAATTTTGAGCTTGATCTCCTGCAATATATGTTAATGACATAAACTCAGTCACTTGAAAATGTCATAACAGGCCGAAATCTGGGTCGTAATTAAGTAGAAAACAATACAGTCAAATGGCGGAGTGTTCATTTAAAAATTATTGTATGACTTGCTCAGCAACATCAACAATTATCTGGTTCACTTGGGGAGTGGATGGTACCGTATCTGTGAGGTCTCCGTGACGTTCTCTTTCGACAGTTTTAGGACCGCGTGCTGCCCTGAGCTTCCCCGATATAGACGGTTTTTAATTGACTTATTTAAAACATCAGGTCGTGGTTTGCCAAGAGACCGACACGATGCCTTCCACCATCCATTACGTATGATGATGAACTGGGGCATAGAACTCAAGCAGCATGGAATGATGTAACAGATCATTCATCCAAGGCAGTTCAGCTCGACTCCCGGCTGGGTTACAGCAGCTTTTGCTGCCAGAGGTGGCTCTTCTGTGGACTAAATTTCGCACCTTATATGCCTCCAAATCACGAACGAATTAAATCATGTATTTTTATCATATTGTGCGCGCAGAATTAGTAAAGTTTTGTTATTTGCTGTTCTCCATAGTGTTGGAATTGTAATGGACAACGATGTACTTATGTTTCTGTGATGAGTGTAGAATTTTGGCTGACGTGGCTACGGTAATACGTCCACTGTCCAGTTCATAGTAGTTCACTTGCATTTCTGTTCTATTATTCATTATTAGACTTACTAATGGCTAATCCCTGTTTGATTTTTGTGTTGATAACGCTTTATACATATGACCAGAAACCGTGTTCTTTCTGCCACGCAACTTACTTATTTCCCATTCTAATTGAAACCTGTTCCCTCTTCAGATTGTCTAACATACCAACCCGATTAAGGAATCTAAAACTCCACCCTCTGACCTGCTGAACAGTAATTTCTTTTTATTTATTTATATATTTTTCCTCTCCTCTCCTGTTTACATCCTCCTGAGTAGTGCGCTCCCGGAGGTGTGAGTGGTCGGGACGCTATTTTAGCTGTGGAATATTTTACCCAAAAGATTATCTTCATCAAACCATACAAAGCTACATGTTCTCAGTGTATATAAAGGCTGTAATTTCCTCTTACTGTCGACCGGTCACAGTACGAACATACCAAAGCGTTGTTGAGAAATGTTAAAGGCCAGGTCAATCCTTATGTCATATTCGAAGAGTAATCATGAAGTGAAGTGACCCTGAACAGATAGCTGCTATTAGAGAGAGAGAGAGAGAGAGAGAGAGAGAGAGAGAGAGAGAGAAAATGGTTCAAATGGCTCTGAGCACTATGGGACTCAACTGCTGAGGTCATTAGTCCCCTAGAACTTAGAACTAGTTAAACCTAAGGACACCACAAACATCCATGCCCGTGGCAGGATTCGAACCTGCGACCGTAGCGGTCTTGCGGTTCCAGACTGCAGCGCCTTTAACCGCACGGCCACTTCGGCCGGCAGAGAGAGAGAGAGAGAGAGAGAGAGAAGGGGGGGGGGGGGGTGAGAAGTGAAAGTGCTCCTGCCACATCGACTAATTTCATAGGTAGGCCTGTTAAGTTACTCCTCAGATGCCTCCAGAGCTCTTATTGACTGACGGTTTACTCCTCGTATGCATCCAGACCTCTTATTGACAGACGCCCGCACTTATGACAAAAAAGTGAGGCATCCAAAAGGGGAGGAAGAAACGAAATTAAACTTTATCGGTTGAGAAGGTATTTGTTGTTGTTTCAGTGATTACAAAATCGAGACAGATTTACGAAGAACAAAGTAGTGTGTCCACTTACCAGTATATCGTTGCATCTATGTCCTGGATGCATACATTGATTCCATTGGGTGTCATAAAGCCGTTGTATACTTCCCTGAGGCTAGCTGACCCACAATTTTTATAATTGATCCTTGATATACTGAATGCTGAGACTGGGACGGAGTTGACGTCAGAACTGCTCCAACACAAGTCGTATCGGTGACTGCCATGTGGATTTTGCTGGCCACGGGAGCACCTCAAAATCACGTAGGCAGTTCACGGAGACACGCGCCGCGTGTGAACGAGCACTGTCCTGTTGAAAAATGGCATCACGATACCGTCGCGTGAAAGGTAACAGGTGAGGACGCAGGCTACCTGTGACGCACAGTTGTGCTGTCAAGAGTTCCCTCAGTAGCTTAACAGCCGTGACATGAAGTCATACGACTTGCCATACCATGACGTCAGCCGTAACACCATTGTGCCTCCCCATAATAGTGGAAAAAATTGAGACCTCTCACCAAGTCACCAACGATGGTCATCAGGGGTTCATTGCTGAACACTGTGCGACGCCACCGCTCCAAACTCAACAGCTTGTAATGTCAACAGCATCTTACGCATGGGGCGATAATTCCCTAATTCGGCTGTTGCTAGTCTACTACTAGTGATGCGGAATGATACAGAATGTTGCAGGGAGTCGAATCCATTACTTGGTCTGTAGTGGTAGGCGCAGATGTGAAGGAGTTTAGATGTGACAGGTGCACAGTATGGCGGTCCTTCCTTGTGGTGGGTAGAGTGGTCGACTGGAACCTTGAGAAGTGTACCTACACCTGTCTTAACGTTCTCGTGCATTCAAACATCGGGCATTTTGTGACACCCGAATGCCCCACAGATCAGGATATTGCACAATCGACCATCCTCCCATATGGGGAGTCACAGTGAAGCCCCCATTCAAGCTGTCAGATGCTGATAACGTTGTCTCACTGAGGTACGCAGCATCTACGTGCCTTCAGTGATCACTCGATATTTGACGCTGTTCACTCTCCCTATATACCCCACAAAGAGTGGTAACAACACTAATGCATTTTGCTGGTCGTGATGCCTGTCACAGAGAACTGAAATTCTAAATTATTTACATATCCGCTGATAGTAGAAATGTTGTGTGCGCGTTTGGATGTTTACGTGGGATGAAATGGTGTCACTGGTCCGTCTGCCATCAACTCTCACTGACAAAGATTACCGGAAGCTATTGCCCGACCACGTAAAGCTGTTTTTCCCCTACGGCATCTCACAGGCGGCCTGTATTTTGATAATGCATCACTTAGGCGGTTGCGCATTGTGACGAACTTACCGAGGGCTCCGCTACTGCCAACCTTCATGAATCAAGACGTCTCACCAATGCTGGTTACTTCGAGCGTTCCTATACTAAAACACATATTGGAAACTAACATAGCAATATAATCATGGATTTGTGTCGCACATTCATAACCAGTGAAAGAACCGTGTACTATAATTAAGAGAAGTTTATTATAAACGAGAATCGTGAAGCGGGTTACATTCATTCCCTTTAAGCGTTGAGGAAAATGAATGGTATCAGATTTGTTAGTAGTTTTGTAGTCTGAGACTCAGAGAAGCTATTTGAATTGTGTATTCACACTATATTTCGATTAAAATTTTTCTGCGATGTGACGTTTCAGCCAGTCTAGTGGTAGGGGCCAGCCTCCAGTTAGTTGTCATTCAGTCTCAAGCTCCACTTGCTCGCTCTGTTGCCTGGTTTTTAGGTACATGCAGGGCCTTTGGCAAGTGTGGCTGGGTACAACACTGACCCCCTTCCCCTCCAATAACACCACCACTACGGCCACCACCAATTCTACAATCTGTTAACATAAGAGTTAATTTATTTGAGTTCTTGTTACGTTAAAGAAATTTCAATTGCTTATAATTTGTTGGTAGTACTGATTGGAATTTAATATCACTACTTTTCAATTAAATGTAAATTGCGGCCCAGACGTGTCGTTTATTTTTGTAGAAGGGAAAGAAACAGATCGAACGTCACAGTGCGTCGTGTAACATTTAATTCAGTTGACATAAGTTTGTGACAAGGAGAAAAACATTGTCGTTGTTGCCGTACGGCGTTTAGCGAGAGAGAAATAACTGAAACAGGCTTCAGCGGAGCTCTGCGCAACTTCCTTGCCGGTGGGAGAAAACTTTCACGGGAATGCGTTGTGTCGAACGATTGCGCTTTCTCCATATGTCCCCTCCACGGTAACGTTAAAGGTATTTCATGACCGCATACATGTAGCGTTGTAGTCCTTCGAGTAATTGGAACAGAAATATAGGGTTGCCAAATAAGACAGTTATTACGTCAGGCTCTAGAATCACTTAGGAAACTAAGCCTTCGTGTTATGGTTTTGCTAGCGTTCCTGGTGGTAAGAAATTCATCTAGTTGTTTATTGTTATCACATATAGCAAACTGCGTCTATTAATTGTCATTCTGTATCCTAGCTTATGAGGTGGTGGAGATTGGTAGCATAAATTAGTTGTAAATGAGTTTTTGGCATTTCGGTTTGTAATTAACTATGCTTTGCCGTGGGTGAATAACAGATTTTTTCGTGGAACTATCGTTACTTCGTTTTCAACATTTGGACGTATTTTATTAAAGTTGTGGTCTAATGGTTTGTTACGAGGAAGTCGGCAAGTAGCCAACTAAGTTGCCATGGTAGCGCGAGAGAGTATTTCTTGGCAAAGCATTGGCGTGATGTAAGCAGTGACGCGTTAACTTGCCAGGTGACAGCTGAGTATGACTGTCACTCCCCAATTTTGCGGTTGCGAATCCCACTCGTTCGCGTCTGAAATTCAGCACCCTACCTCAACGCATCGTACTTAGTATCTACCGCTATCTCGTCTGATGCAGATCTTTTACAGGTAACAACGATATGTTATCAAAAAGAGATCAAAATTTTTGAGAGGGAAGCCAGGAGACACTTGCTTCACCTAGCATGGTTCTCTATTGCTACATACGCTTGTTTAATCAGTAGACTTCTCCTTTCAAACGAATAACGTTTCACTGTGTAAGTATAGATAAACAACTGAAGTGAAGTGTCAATTGATGCCGTATGCGCTCGGAATACTGTGAGAAGACCATCACGTTATAATGATTAGATTTCATTTATTTTTAAGTCCACTGCAGAACATGAAACTGTCTCGCGACGTGGGGACTGAATTAAGATGTAATCGTTTCTGAAAAATTATTCCGTGTGAACTAAATATAACAAGGAAGGTGGTACTAACTCGATGAAATAAACAGAGATTGTTATTCTTTCGAAACTGAGGTGATTGTTTCTCCCCTATCATGTCACAGTTTTGTGTACTTAGAATGGTAACACTGTATTCCTGAACATTGAATAAAAGCTGTGACAGAAGCAAGCTAAGTAGGCTAGCCGGTAGGCATGTCGCCCTGGCAGTACGACCATTAAACTACAATCCACTGTTCAGTACGTGATGGACAGTGCTTCGTTCCATTAGCCACTATGCCACATTCCGTCCGCAAACTGAACCACGGAAAAAGTGTAATTCCACAGAACGCACCTTAATCCCTTCTATTTTATCATTATTCGTATACGAGATATAGGCTATTATGAAAGTTGCAGAATACTTGTAAAGTCTTCAAAATTATTCTTCAGGGCTTCGTAAGAATCGTAGAATTTCTTCCCAATTATTATTTAAGTTCTCTGAAAATTTGGTACTCATTCATGGCCTCGATCAATCCGTTCTGAGACCCTAGCTGCACTTTCGATCAGCGTCTGCTGTCGCACTTTGCTTCCTGTATGCAGTTATTTCTGCTGCTGTGGTCATTAATCCTGAGCGTGGTTTGACGCAGTTTTCCATTCCTATCGCTATTTACCCTTCTCATTTCAGCATAACTGTTCCATCCCACATTATCGACGATATGTCCATCTGTTTCTTCCCACCATTATGCTCTTTATTAGACATATTTTCTCGTTAAACGGTACCGGGGGTGAATTCCTTGCACGATCAGCCCGTTTGGTTTTCGAAGTTTCCTGCCCAAGTTTCACAAATATCTAGAACTTTTCGTGAAATCTTTCGTGGCCTCAAATTGTAAATTTTTTGATGTTAACAGGTGTTGCTCTTTTAAAAAACTGTTACACCTTGTGCAGTCCTTGCCGAATATTTTTCTTGCATTTTTCTTTACCTGTTCTGCTCCTGCAATAGCAAATTTCGTGCTCCTTGGCAACCACACGTATTTGAACGATGCAACACACTAGTGCGACGTTACATAGAGTACTACTCCATATTGTGTGGTCGCTGTCAAACTTCATTAGCAGCAGACGCTGAACGAACGTGCAGCTAGTGTCTGATAACTGATTGATCGAGTCCATGAATGAATGAGTAACGAATGTTGTAACAATATTCAATCGAGTTCTTTCTTTCTCGTGTGTCAGTTTTACACAATGTAAGTTCTTTGGTCTCTCTTAATATTCGCTGTCCTTTATAGCTAATAGTTTGATACAGTTTTCCAAACTACTTATACTACCACTTTTTCAGCACCCTGTTCATGCTTGTGCTTAATCGTTAGTAGCGTTATGAACTTCCGTTGTACATAGTTAAATCATTTCATATTATTTGCAGTTTTATCTTCGGTTACAATCGTCTAGTTATCAAGTATGTTTTTTACTGGGTTCGAAATTCACGAATGGATTGTGCCACGATTATTGTGTGTAAATATATAGAGATGGAAAGCAGGAATGTTTTCTTCGTTCTCTTCAAGCAAAACTAGTAAATTGTTTTGCAAAGTGTAGTCAGGGTCGATGTCTTCCTCTTAACTGGTCAAGTGTTCGAATCATAATAACGTTGCTTCGCGCATGATCTTATACCATAACAAATTGTTTACTCTTTTATACGGTATTTTTCCCTCACTCTTTTGTCCAAAGGGCAGTACGTTATTAGCTATTCGTTATTTTTTAAATGAAGGTCGTTCTCACTTCCTGTCTTAGTCCCATGTGCCTGTGGTGATACGTATTCCGTTTCATGTGGCGCATGCATTATCCTTAATATTAATACCATTATGTTGACCGTAAAAATTGACGATGGGATGATGAAGTGTCAAACTGGTGGACGGAGCTCAGACCATCTAAGCAAGGTCTCGCTTGTTCGTTGCCGTCCGCTCAACCTAACACGGTACGGGCGACCTTCACTGCTGCCAACGTGGCAACACTGAACTATCAACGCCGTTCGCGCAGCTCCTGCACTATTAGGACTTCCACATAAATGAACACTGGAATAAATTGTTTGGAGCATTTGTTCGTCTTAAAAGCTATCGATAATAAATGCATAGATTACCTATTACTTTTTAGATAATAGCTTTTGTATCACGATGTATCATTCGACAGTTTGCACAAAATCGTAATGTAATCTTATCCCTCCTGTAGTATCGCGTTACCATGACGGTATGAGAAGGTGGAATATGAGGCATGTAGAAACGAGCGGCGCTTCTTGCACTTGTAATGGCTCTGAGCACTATGGGACTCAACATCTGAGGGCCCTAGAGCTTAAAACTACTTAAACCTAACTAACCTAAGGACATCACACACATCCATGCCCGAGGCAGGATTCGAACCTGCGACCGTAGCAGTCGCTAGGTTCCGGACTGAAGCGCCTAGAACCGATCGGTCACCGCGGCCGGCTGCACTTGGAATATTAATGTGCCTTATGACGCATCTTCTCATGGAAGATAAGTTAAGGCAAGCCTACATTTACAGATTTGGAGACTTAGAGTAAGCTTTTGACAAGTTGACTGCAGTCCTATCTGTCAAGTTCTAAAGATGGCAGGGATATAATACAGGTAGCGAAAGGCTATTTACCATTTGCACAGCAACCAGGTGGCAGTTACAAGAATCGAGGGACATGAAAAGGAAGCAGTGGTTGAGAAGACAGCGTTGTAGCTTGTCCCCAGTGTTATTCAGTCTGTTTATTGAGCAAAGGAAACGGAAGAAAAATTTAGAGCACGAATTAAAGTTCAGGGAAAATAAATAAAAACACTGAGATTTGCCGATGACATTGTAATTCCGTCGGGGTAGTTAAGGACTTGGAAGAGCAGTTGAACGGAATGGACAGTGTCCTGAAAAGGAAGAGGTGATAAGATGAACACCAACAAAAGCAAACCAAGGACAATAGAACGTAGTCAAATTAAATGAGACGATGCTAAAGGCATCGGATTACGAAGCGAGACAATGAAAGAAGTTGATGAGTTTTGCTATTTGGGCAGCAAAATAACTCGTCGACAAAGCAGAGAGGATATAAAATGCAGACTGGCAATGGCGAGAAAAGCATTGCTGAAGAAGAGAAATTTGATAGCATCGAATATACAGAAGAATGCAGAAGATTAGATGGGTAGGTCACGTATCTGATGAAGAGGTACTGAGAAGAATTGGGGGAAAAATTTATGGCACAATCCGACTAGAAAAAGGGATCTGTTGGTTTTTGACATGAAAGGATCACAAATTTAGTACTAGTGGGAAGCATTGGGGGGGGGGGGGGGGGGGGGATCCTGGAGGTAGATCAAGAGATGAATACGGTAAGCAGATTCAGAAGGATGTAGGTTGCAGTAGCTACTCGGGATGAAGAGGACAACAACAATATAACGAAGCCACGGACTCTTTGAAGACGTTCAGTCTTTAAAGGTTCGGTGCTGGATGTTTCATTTTACTAAGACAGGTATGGTTCACATTGAAAGATTGTAAATACATCATTGATTTATACATAAAATCGACAGCAAGATTCAGATTACTTTTGGAAATGTTGGGTTAAGCCGATTTCGTTACTGGGCATTCAGAAGTTTTTTTTTTTATTCTTTTAAGCACACAGTATCTATCCTTGTATTCCCTCAATTGTTACATATCTGTGGGCGTAACACTTTCCCACAACAGGGTATTTGACTGTGGCATAACACCTGCCGACATAAGAAAAAGTTATTATGATTTCACGTCCTTCGAGGAGTTCATTAGAGAAGACAGCAAAATCTCAAATAGGACAAGGAAGAAGAGAAACTTCCCGGCATTCGCTAATTTATGTTTAGAAACCACCAAAAACCAAAATCCGGATGACCAGATTCCCCTTTTCTCGAGTGGAAGAAAAGGCCTTTATCAATGCGTCTTTTCGCTTTGTTTTTGCCTTCGTATCGTCAGAATAGGTCTTAGTTACTGGTTGTTCATTTGTCATAAACGTAATAGGATCCTCCTGTTGTACCATGCGTATTAAGTAGATCTTCGAGGAGGAGAGAAGAAACTGCGGATACTGTTCTCTGACGACATTGTTTCGCTTGTGCAGAGCCTTTCTGTCGAAACAATATTTAATGATCGTAATTATACGAATTACACGAGTTTAGAAATGACGTATGGTAAACGGTGTTGCATTCTTGCGTAACTAGACTGCAGAGTTCCAGAATATTTAGTTCTCATCAAAGCTGAAGGGAAGGCCCCGAATTACATAGACGAGATTCAAATTGATACGAATGTTATTGACTCTACTGTTATAGTTGTACTGTGAATCTAGCCACATTGTTGAAAGCCTTGTCTTAGGAAGTCTTCCTGAGTCACTGTGTTGTTAGAAATCCCAGAAGTAATGTAATTTTGAATACAGAACCGTGTGTCTAATTATGACATTTGGTAGTAACGCGTGTGCGGAACTGTAACAGATTATTTACGGAATTAAGTTTTAAAGTAACTTATCTAGTTTAGTGTTAGAGATACACATAAAATTTCAAGAAAAATGTCAATTGTAGTGTGTACAACGACTACGGCCTGAAATCATGAAGAGTGACTTCTGTACCACGAGTGTAAAAGGATACTGTGAAATTATAAATAATTGAAATATGTTTTAGGAAACTTCCGATGAATTCTAGCAAAACTATTTCAGAATCCCATCATATAATCATCAGTCATTCTACTGTTAATAAAAACTTTCCACACACTTGTCCATGCATTGCAGTTTCGAACTATACTCATCGTTTTCAGCCCGGTTACTTTCTAACCAGATGTACCAACCTTCCGTTTAATCGCCGTCTCTGCCTTTACTTATCTGTCGGTTCGAGCAAAGAACTTGGTTTTTTCCGTGTGCCAGCCTTTTGTACATCGGCACCCACTTCCATTTCATTGACATTAAAATAAGTACGCTTTCCACTCGATTTTGTTGCTGTACGATATTTTGTTAGTTTTTCCCCGACTCTCGTAATAGTTACCACCATTCATATTTTCATTTCTCGGTGAACGACGCATTATATTTGCATAATTCTTTGTATGAGAAGCTGAAGTCTCATTACAAGTAGTCATAATGGTTAATATACACTGGTATTGAAGTTTCTACTTTATGCACATCAATAGTTTAATTTGGAAAGCTCTATTTAGTTTTAAAAAATCATATGACTTGTTCGATTTGTTGACATTTGTCAGTGGGCTCAGCAATATCTCAACAAAATTAGCGGTAGACTACGAATGTTTCATGTACACAGATTCGTTCTCCCTAGTTTTCATCTATCCAAAGGGTTGCATGATGCAGCTCTCCGCACTAGTTTATGTCCTGGAACTATTTGAATCTACTACCCTTGGACTTCCTTACTAAACCAAAAACCTCCACCCCCTGTCCCCAGTTTTCAGCATTTTCTGCAGCACCACATTTCAACAGCAGTTTCCGTTCTCTTCTTTTGTGTATTGTTTTGCCCACGTTTCCCTTCCATATAGAACTACTCTCCAAATAAGTACTTTAGGAAAGGTTTCCTAACACTTTAATTTGTTTTCAGTGTACACGTGTTTTCCATTTTCAGGCAATTCGTTAAAAGCTGCCCAAGTAGCAAAATTCGTATACTGCTTCTAGTGTCTCTTTCTGTTCAATTGTCTTGCACATTCTTCGCTGTTTTTGACAGAATTACGTCATTGGCAAGCCTTAACATTTATCTGTTCCCCTTGATAAAATATAGTCACGTGTGGTTGGTTAGATGAGCTGCAGCAACGTCGTTTCCATACCCTTTTTTATTATTATATGAAATGTGTAGTCACGTGATGCACCACTTTGTCTTGTTGGTTGTTGGATCCCGCATGCCGGTTTTATCTCGTAAACGGGCGTGTTGGCTACGCCAGAAGCAGTTGCTATGCGCGCCCGCAGCTGCTCGTCCTTGCGACCTTGTGTTTACGCCTTTGATGTGGCCTGCAAGCAAATGCGCTCACGTGTACCAACCTGGATACTTTTAGTCGGCAGGCCTTGTGCTGTTACTCCTTGATATTTCACGTAATTGTGGGACTAATGTTTCCCGTGTCCAGATAAATTGCTCGAAACAAAAGACCGTTCATTGCACTGCAGAATTCCTGCCATTGTTGTGAAGCTCTCTATTTTGGGATTGGTAATAAAATTCCTTTATTTTTTTCTAGTCTCGGGTCTCACTATCCGTATCAATACTGGATAGGCTTATCAGTAAAAGTCATTGTTACATGATCGACTTAGAGAAACAAAGAAAAAACTAAACACAAGGATACTAAATACCAAAATCATGCAAATTTTGTGATTTAGATTCTTAGTATGTTACTGCTCTCCGTTTTCTTTGTTTTCAAACAGATAATTTTATAATGACGTGATAAGAAGTCGAAACCCATATAAGCTACCTGAAGCCTATTTCGCCACGCAGATAGAGGATGGCAAACCAGGCTTTCCATCTCTAGGGTGGTGAGTTGTCACACAGCGGTGTAACGCTTGAGTGTATGTCATTTACATGCCAGTGCAATACGCAGCGGTTTCTTAGCGGCAATATTTTCCTTTATTGATATTGATTTTATCGTAAAAAATTGTGAATCTACAGATCAAGGTCGTTATTTTGATAGATGAGATTTCACTATATCGCGCATGTAACCGTATATTGCTTTTTGTTTTGATAAGACTACGCCCAAAACGGTTATAGAAGTAACTCCTAACCAGTGGCAAATCTCCTTTTCTGTGCTATAATTTTAAAATATTGTGGCTATTTATTATGTGGCCATTTTTATAAAATGTAGACTAGCAATGGCAAGGAAAGCGTTTCTGATGAAGAGAAATTTAACATCGAGTATAGATTTAAGTGTCAGGAAGTCGTTTCTGAAAGTATTTGTATGGAGTGTAGCCATGTATGGAAGTGAAACATGGACGATAAATAGTTTGGACAAGAAGAGAATAGAAGCCTTTGAAATGTGGTGCTACAGAAGAATGCTGAAGACTAGATGGGTAGATCGCGTAACTAATGAGGAAGTATTGAATAGGATTGGGGAGGAGTTTGTGGCACAACAGAATTTATTATTATTATTATTATTATTATTATTATTATTCAGAATGAAATAGTGCTATTAAGTCGATTTTAAACGACGAATAATATGACGCTAGCAGGTAGTACCAGCTACTAAGTTGATCAAAATTTCAACAGTTGAAATTAGTCTTACAAATAACAAAGGAACACCATCAAATGGTGGTTGCTCTGGAGTTAGTAAACTTCTCTACTGGCAAGCTAGGAAATCGAAGTATAGTTATTGTTCTACATTAAGCAAAAAAAAAAGTGTCATCAGCCTGGAAGATTGTTACAAATATCATACACTATGTTAATTAGGATCTTGTAGGAAACTGTATATCCATTCATTAATCGGAGATCCAGTTTTGTAGCGGATGTTTAGTATAATAATTTATTTATAAGAGGCGATCAAAAACTTTCCGTTCGAAGACCGTGCAGTCCATAATCGGTATGCCGATGAGGCAGGATTGTCGTGAGCGTTGAGGCAATCATTCCACTGACGCATCAGGTTGAAGATATCCATTTGGGAAAACACCGTGTCGTGCTGTTTGAAGAAGTCCGTAACTGCCTGCTGAGGGACCAAAGCAGTGGTAATGGCATGGGGAGAGATCATTACTGTACGGCGGGTGCTAGAGTGTCTCCCGCATGAGTTGGCGTAACTTATGCGTTACAACGTTTGCGATATGGGGACGTGTGTTATCAGTTTATCATGAAGCAGCATCAAGAAACCAAACGCACGATTCCACAACGGTGATCTTCAACAGACATGCTGCCCATTACACATCATCCATTCTCCAGTGGATGTCTACCGTTGTTTGTTCTTCGGCAGCACGTTGGTCCTGTTTGGACGCATTTGGTAATAACGTCGCCATAAATCGCATTTCTGCGTTTACCGCACCCCGGAAAGACACGAATACCACACTAATCCCTTGCCTACACGTTGTAGCTCTTAAAGTACCCGCATCGGAGTTGCATATACGCCGCAGGAACGCTCTCAAACGGAAACTTCTTGATAGCTCCTTATAAATAAAGGTGAAAGGAAGCTGAATTGACCTGTGCCGTCGATATGGTTGGCTAGGAATATAGGAGGAAATATATTTCGCTACTCTCAGAAAAGACTATTGCACACCTGGGTTTTACACGTATTAATGAAAGCTATCAAAAGAAAAAAACGGTTAATAACTGAATGTTGTCGATGTAATACGATGTCTAGAAAGACTTAATTTAAAATTAACAAAATAGGTAAATATCAGCTGTTGGTTATCCGCTGCAATATGGCCTTTTCTTGCAGTATGGCCTTGTACGTAGCCATGCTCACACGGGTTGCACAAGCACGTTTTCTTATTTAGCCTTCCCACCTTACTTTATATATTGGTCTAGATCTTATTCTCAGGGATCTAGCAGTCTATCATCCATTCACTTGACTACCAATCCTGCTGACTTCCATTTTATTTTGATTCCAGTCTTTCGTACATCTTCCACTCCAATCTTTTATCTGAAACACTAGTTCGTTTTCTCATCTCTTGCGGTAGCTCCCAACTGGCATTTGAACGCTGCTAACGCGAAAAAATAAATTTGTAGCACAGCTTGACACAGTGAAACAGTAGCACAACTACATATTGTACTTCTTTACTAGTTGCGAAATTGTAATGAAATTGTGTTCAGCAATCATTGTTCAAAACCAGTGCTGGAAGATTATTACCAGTTCTGAATGTCTAGCAGCATAGTCTGACGGTTTCACTGTCAGTTGGTGGAATTGAGTGACGTGGTTGTTCTAAGACTTGGCTGGTCTCTTCCCCATCATCCGTACCAGCTTATAGGATAGACCAGACTAATGCTCAGATTTCTACTCATCACACGCCTCAGGGTTGCCACATGGCGGCATGTAGCATGTTCATTCCGTGGATTCTAGTGTTCTTGGTTCAGTCCAATCACTCTTGACTGCTACGGCTCAACTCTTCTCAGGCCCAGCCCTGATCAAGCAAACTGGTTCTGTAACAGTGTTAAGTTGTAACTTACAATTACGAGCCCTTGTGACACCCGTACAGAGATACGTACATAATTTCTTATATCCCCATAGTAGAATTGCGTATATATAACGATAAAAGTGAACTAATCATCGAATAATCCATAGTTACGAAATGCAGTCTTATAGAACAATAGGTTTTAACACACAGTTTAATTGCACACGTGTGTACATGTTCGTCACGAGAAAGAAAAAAACAACATAAATTTATAGAAGTTGTCATCACATGTGGAGCGATTTCATCATTCCGTGAACGCGTTGCTTCAGGCTTTGAAGATGTAGAAAATATGAGTCTTCAAGATACGTAGATTATCGACATATCCCGCGCTCTACAAAATACTTCCCCATCATGCAAATATTACTTAGATTTCCCTTCTTTGCGGGATTGAAGATTATCATTAACAATTAAACTTGCGGCTGTAATTTGTTTTACCTAAACCATTATCAAATTTTCCTGTGGACTGACACACTGTAGTTTGTGGCGTGATTTACGGAGCCGTAGGAACTGGAAGTGTTTGGCTTCCGAAGCCACAACGCGCCTGTAAGATAGAGAGCCATGGAATTGGATTATGGCCGGTGGTGGCTCTTACGTCTTCGAACAAAACACCATTGTGTTTTAACTGATCTTACACGCAGTGTTGGTGACAACACGATATATTTGGAATATCTCCCGAATCGTCGTTTAAACTGTAGATAGTTGAGCCGCAGCGACTAACGCTGTTCCTCAGATATTTCACGCAGTATAATTTATAACTGAATGTCAAATACGTCTGTGCATCGAGCCATAAAACATAACGGTAATAGCAGAAATCCTACTCCAATAGAGCACCCCTTCCTTTTGCACTTAACGTTCTGGCGCAGATAGTATTATTTAGGAGGATACCTGGCTAAACCTAGTGCCTGTGGAGGAAATGTTCCAGCAGCTCGTCCACCTGTGAGTCAGCTGGCGATGGGCGGAAGCACCTGCAGGAATGTGCCGCGTTGCTGTGGGGCCCTCCTCGGGTATGCATTAAGTGAAGCCGTATTCTCAGCGTGTAACAGGGGAAAGTCAGCCAAAGATGAGTTTTTCTTATACTTCCGTGCACCGAACAGCAGTAGTCACGCTGAGCCGGGAGTCAGTTTGTACATAGTCATCTGCTCGCATCATGCCTTTTCACGGAAAGGATTACGTGTTGCTTTATTTATTTCAACAAATAACTAGATGACTTGGTTGTCACTTTCTCTCAAAAGCTTAGTCGGAAATTATGACTACTATAAAGTAGTACCTATGCTCAGATAGATAAAATGCAGCACTACGAAAATTTAGTGAAGCATCACAGAGACTGAGGGTGACAATCCTCTTGACTTAACGTAGCACAAAAAGTTCAAAGACGCGCAGCAGCACAATTTTTATAGGACACATTTATATGATCTTTTACCGATTACCCTCAGGCCTAAAACTGGTTTCACTCTTGATTTTTTTTTTTTTTTTTTTTTTTTTCCAGTACCAGAGTAAAGGTTCCCAAACTTACCTATTATCATTGTGAATTAGGTGATAATATCGAATGGCACATTGCTTGTTTGATTTATTGAAGGCACGATATTTTGGTGAATCCTTCGTTATTTTAGCGACACTGTATGCTTTGTTTGGTTTTGAAATTATCAATTTCTCTTCCGAACTGTTTTTTAATTTTTTTTAATTTTTCCCAACCAATACCTTATTACTCCTGGAATTTTGTTGAAACTTTCATGACGTTTACTTCTTAACGTTATATTTTTAATGTTGTGAACTGAGACGAGACTGATGGTTCTGTACAGGCCTATTTGCAGATAATTTTTTATCATATTTGTCGACAAGTTCCTTAATGTCGACAGTACCTTTCATACTTGTTGAAGTACTTGCATCTTTAGCCGAGAAAGCTGAGATAATGTTATATAACCACATGATAGTTTGGTTAAAAGTACATATGTTTTGTGTTTTACACTTCTGGTGATTTGGGCTGAAGGTAAATAAAATTCGGTTATTTGTATCTCTTGACTTACTATTGTAACATTGCGTGCTGTACACATAATTTTATATTTCTCAGAAGAATTTTTTGCGGTAGGTAGTGATGGATCATGTCCTCTTATTTGTTGAAGTTATGTATCAGGTAACAAGATTTTTGCGGGCGTGGTCATCAAGTGAGTGTTAACTCACTGGGACAACATTCCTCTTACTGCATCCAGAATAGATTCGTGGGAGAGAGAATGTGGAAAGCCTGAGGTCGAAGAAATGCTGCCTCATTTCACTGTGTGACTTCTACTGAAGTTTTGTTGCATAGAAACAAATATTTCCTATGTTTTTACTATCCATTTAATTTAATCTGAAAGGAAGATATTATTTCTCAATTTTGTTTTGCAAGCTTCTTAATTACATTAAAATCTTGGTTACGTTACTTAATAAAGCTTTTCCGTTGCGGTTGTTTTGAGTGACATGATTACAGAAAGTACTAAAATACGTCGCCAGAAAACTGCAGTTTTTTGCCACTGTTCTGGTGGTGGTTTTGTACTTTTATTTTTTATTTTTTTGTAAAGAAAACGGCAAGTGCCGCTTGATCGTCCTTGTCATCTAATTTACAGCATATTAAGATAACGAGGCTGCTGCAGTTGTTGGACCTTGACCGGCCATTTCTTGTCATCAAGTGAACAGCTATCTCTGTCTCAAGCAGCAGAGTGCCTTCTCATCACCCGATCACCTGCACGTGTACTTTTTATTTATTATTGTTTTATCTGTTGGCTGCCCAGCGCTCGGCGATATAGGTAACTATTTAGCAATGTGGAATGAGACACTCTCTTACAGTTGGCATTGTCGCATCGAGGTTACTTTGTGTCAAATAAGCCAGAGGGAAAGCGAGCAAAAAAAAAAAAAGGCGAGGGCCAATAGAAATCAGTGTTTTATTAGATAATTAAAAATTGGAGGTCTAGAATTGGAGGTCTGTGGGACAACCATATATGTACAGTAAGGCAAAACATCCATATTCCAACTTCATATTTTCTGGTATGCGTGTAAACAGTTGCCAACAGAGATCGTTTAGAGATCATTCACTTTGTTTGCAACGGCGTACGCTGAAAATTTCAAGTTATACAGTTTTGACATGTATTGTGCAGCCCTGCCCCAAATACGGTACTCAGACTTTGATGAGAACTATTCGGACACCTAAGTTATTCGACTTTTAATGGTTCCTCTTGTCAAATCCTTGTATTAACAAGACTCAAATAAACAAGAGTCTTTACACAAAAGTAATTGTGACGCAAATGTATTTTGATTTAAATGTTCTGTGCCACTTGATTTCCGGGAAGTTCTGAAAATTGTTAGGTTGCATTAATTCCCCAAAATAAGTAAAAAAAATTTAATTGAAGCGAATCTAAGAGTGATTGTATGCCACCATTGCGGATGTAGACCTAATTAAAGCAATATCTTACATTGTCTAAATACCTCACATGAAGTGGATAGCTGCCGTCTCTCCAGGCTGGACAAAATGGGTACCTGTATTACGAGAATCATCCAAAAGCAGCCTAAAATCAGTGCTTTGAAAATAACCGTTGAAATAATGAATACTCAGCAATTACGAGAAATGTCGTATTAGAAGACGTTACAACGATTACCTAGGAAGCAAGCCCGGACTAGTGAAACAATTTGAAAGAAGTGTCCACACCTCGCTGAAAATTAAACCACGTTGCAGGCTTAAAGTTTATATATATTTCACGCCTGTGTGCGGCGCACGCCAAAACGACTAATTTCAACAGTAAATCATAGATATGGGCCATTGCTTGTTCAAGGATCAGTAAATGCTGTCAGTCAAGAAATCTTATTCCATCAGACAGACAATGAACAGCATGATGTATATTAATATGTTGTTGTTGTGGTTGTGGTTGTGGTCTTCAGTCCTGAGGCTGGATTGATGCAGCTCTCCGTGCTACTCTATCCTGTGCAAGCTTCTTCATCTGCCAATACGTACTGCAGCCTACATCCTTCTGAATCTGTTTAGTGTATTCATCTCTTGGTCTCCCTCTACGATTTTTACCCTCCACGCTGCCCTCCAATACTAAATTGGTGATCCCTTGATGCTTCAGAACATGTCCTACCAACCGATCCCTTCTTCTTGTCACACACTCTTCTTCTCCCCAATCCTATTCAATACTTCCTCATTAGTTACGCGATCTACCCATCTAATCTTCAGCATTCTTCTGTAGCACCACATTTCAAAGGCTTCTATTCTCTTCTTGTCCAAACTATTTATCGTCCATGTTTCACTTCCATACATGGCTACACTCCATACAAATACTTTCAGAAACGACTTCCTGACACTTAAATCTATACTCGATGTTAACAAATTTCTCTTCATCAAAAACGCTTTCCTTGCCATTGCCAGTCTACATTTTATATCCTCTCTTCTTCCACCAGCATCAGTTATTTTGCTCCCCAAATAGCAAAACTCCTTTACTACCTTAAGTGCCTCATTTCCTAATCTAATTCCCTCAGAATCACCCGATTTAATTTGACTACATTCCATTATCCTCGTTTTGCTTCTGTTGACGTTCATCTTATACTATACTTTCAAGACACTGTCCATTCCGTTCAACTGCTCTTCCAAGTCCTTTGCTGTCTCTGACAGAATTACAATGTCATCGGCGAACCTCAAAGTTTTTATTTCTTCTCCATAGATTTTAATGCCTACTCCGAACTTTTCTTTTGTTTCCTTTACTGCTTGCTCAGTATACTGATTGAATAGCATCGGGGAGAGACAACAACCCTGTCTCACTTCCTTCCCAACCACTGCTTCCCTTTCATGCCCCTCGACTCTTATAACTGCCATCTGCTTTCTGCACGAATTGTAAATAGCCTTTCGCTCCCTGTATTTTACCCCTGCCACCTTCAGAATTTGAAAGTGAGTATTCCAGTCAACATCGTCAAAAGCTTTAAGTCTACAAATGCTAGAAACGTGGGTTTGCCTTTCCTTAATCTTTCTTCTAAGATAAGTTGTAGGGTCAGTATTGCCTCACGTGTTCCAACATTTCTACGGAATCCAAACTGATCTTCCCAGAGGTCGGCTTCTACCAGTTTTTCCATTCGTCTGTAAAGAATTCGAGTTAGTATTTTGCAGCTGTGACTTATTAAACTGATAGTTCGGTAATTTTCACATCTGTCAACACCTGCTTTCTTTGAGATTGGAATTATTATATTCTTTTTGAAGTCTGAGGGAATTTCGCCTGCCTCATATATCTTGCTCATCAGATGGTAGAGTTTTGTCAGGACTGGCTCTCCCAAGGCCGTCAGTAGTTCCAATGGAATGTTGTCTACTCCCGGGGCCTTGTTTCGACTTAGGTCTTTCAGTGCTCTGTCAAACTCTTCACGCAGTATCATATCTCCCATTTCATCTTCATCTACATCCTCTTCCATTTCCATAATATTGTCCTCAAGAACATCGCCCTTGTATAGACCCTCTATATACTCCTTCCACCTTTCTGCTTTCCCTTCTTTGCTTAGAACTGGGTTTCCATCTGAGCTCTTGATATTCATGCAAGTGGTTCTCTTTTCTCCAGAGGTCTCTTTAATTTTCCTGTAGGCAGTATCTATCTTACCCCTAGTGAGATAAGCCTTTACATCCTTACATTTGTCCTCTAGCCATCCCTGCTTAGCCATTTTGCACTTCCTGTCGATCTCATTTTTGAGACGTTTGTATTTCTTTTTGCCTGCTTCATTTACTGCATTTTTATATTTTATCCTTTCATCAATTAAATTCAATATTTCTTCTGTTACCCAAGGATTTCTACTAGCCCTCGTCTTTTTACCTACTTGATCCTCTGCTGCCTTCACTATTTCGTTCCTCAAAGCTACCCATTCTTTTTCTACTGTATTTCTTTCCCCCATTCCTGTAAATTGTACCCTTATGCTCTCCCTGAAACTCTGTACAACCTCTGGTTTAGTCAGTTTATCCAGGTCCCATCTCCTTAAATTCCCACCTTTTTGCAGTTTCTTCAGTTTTAATCTAGAGTTCATAACCCATAGATTGTGGTCAGGGTCCACATCTGCCCCTGGAAATGTCTTACAATTTAAAACCTGGTTCCTAAATCTGTCTTACCATTATATAATCTATCTGAAACCTTCTAGTATCTCCAGGGTTCTTTATCCATGTATACAACCTTCTTTCATGATTCTTGAACCAAATGTTAGCTATGATTAAGTTATGCTCTGCGCAAAATTCTACCAGGCGGCTTCCTCTCATTTCTTAGCCCCAATCCATATTCACCTACTACGTTTCCTTCTCTTCCGTTTCCTACTGTCGAATTCCAGTCACCCATGACTATTAAATTTTCGTCTCCCTTCACTACCTGTATAATTTCTTTTATCTCATCATACATTTCATCAGTTTCTTCTTCATCTGCAGTGCTAGTTGGCATATAAACATGTACTACTGTAGTAGGCGTGGGCTTCGTGTCTATGTTGGCCACAACAATGCGTTCACTATGCTGTTTGTAGTAGCTTACCCGCACTCCTATTTTTTTATTCATTATTAAACCTAGTCCTGCATTACCCCTATTTGATTTTGTATTTATTCACCTGACCAAAAGTCGTGTTCCTCCTGCCACCGAACTTCACTAATTCCCACTATATCTAATGTTAACCTATCCATTTCCCTTTTTAAATTTTCTAACCTACCTGCCCGATTAAGGGATCTGACATTCCACGCTCCGATCCGTAGAATGCCAGTTTTCCTTTTCCTGATAACGACGTCCTTCTGAGTAGTCCCCGCCCGGAGATCCGAATGGGGGACTGTTTTACCTCCGGAATATTTTACCCAAGAGGACGCCATTATCATTTAATCATACAGTAAAGCTGCATGTCCTCGGGAAAAATTACGGCTGTAGCTTCCCCTTGCTTTCAGCCGTTCGCAGTACCAGCACAGCAGGTTAGTGTAACAAGGCCAGATCAGTAGGTAGGGTAGGTAGGTGGTTAGTGTTTAACGTCCCGTCGACAACGAGGTCATTAGAGACGGAGCCCAAGCTCGGGTTAGGGAAGGATTGGGAAGGAAATCGGCCGTGCCCTTTCAAAGGAACCATCCCGGCATTTGCCTGAAACGATTTAGGGAAATCACGGAAAACCTAAATCAGGATGGTTGGAGACGGGATTGAACCGTCGTCCTCCCGAATGCGAGTCCAGTGTGCTAACCACTGCGCCACCTCGCTCGGTCGCCAGATCAGTCAATCATCCAGACTGTTACCCCTGCAACTACTGAAAAGGCTGTTGTCCCTCTTCAGGAACCACATGTTTGTCCGGCCTCTCAACAGATACCCCTCAGTTGTGGTTGCACGTATGGTACGCAAGCCTCCCCACCAGCGGCAAGGCCCATGGTTCATGGGGGGTATATTAATGTATTAAAAGGAACATAGGCACTCAAACGTGAAATTTTGTCGAACAATAATGGTCCCAAGCGTACAGAACTGAAAACTAAAATGACACCCTTGTACGATGCTCCAGAACAGCAGTATTGTTTTTTCGAACTCCGTAGAAAATTTCTGAACTGCAGTAGAATTCCATGTTCTAAGCCATCATATAATCCTAAGAAAGAAAAATATCGGTAGTGTTGATACCGAAAATGTCAGAATCATGTGTAACCGTGTTCTGAGTATTTGATATTCAGGAGAAACAGAATACGGTCGATAGCGCGGAGTTTGACGCTATTTTTACATGCCCATTTTGGCCCATCAATATTTCCAGTCTTACCTGTGTAATCGGAAACTAAACCCACACAGTATTAAACGTCAATATGCATTTCTGGCAGAACAGTTTTTGTAACTGCTGCGCAAAATTTGATGCATCTTTGCACAAGTTTTTGTGCTCAGGTACAATTAGAAATCAAATATTCATGTTATGTTTTGGAATACTCTTTACACATCCAAATCACTTCTGCTTTAAGCTTTATTTTACTTAACGCAATATATTTAAAGCGTAATTTTTATTGCTCGCTTCACGTGACTAATAAATCATTTAAATTCTGAAATGTTTGTTTTCTTTATCGCAGTGATCGGTTTCGTAAAGAAGATCACAGCCAGTAATAGGTAGGCTCCTGAATGCGGCTTAGCCGTGCTGTAATGTACGTCTATTATGTTCATTGAACACCTCGTGTGGGATTTAAATCTACTACTTACACGTGTACATTATTTTGCAAAACTCCTTATGAACTCGTGCCCGTTCGGTTGAAGGTTTTGGTGTTGTAAAAAATGATCATTGCTTTTCCACCAGGTTAACGTAAACATTCTTTGCGAATAGTTTTAATGCTACCCCGAAAGTTGGTTGTTACTTCATAATTTGTTACGAGCCGGTAATTTGTAGAATGTCCACATGCACTTCACCTTTGGGTTCATACTGGCGAAGAGAAACAAGTAGGACATTTGACTTTGCAGTTTAATTCAGTTGTGTATATATGTAGAGCAACAGGCGACGATGTAATTGAGATTTCTTGGCATTAGGTTTTCGAATGCCCAGAAAACATGTCCAGCCACGTAAGAAATTTTCTTCTTCTTTCGTCAGTTTGAGTTAAATTTATACACGCAAAATTGTATTTTTCTGTATGCAGAAATTGTTTTGTTAACGTGGTGCTACACCTTTGGCAAATGCTGTATCCTATGGAATGCATTGGTTGTATTTACTCGGAAGGAAAGAAGACTGGGTTTAACGCCCCCACCTGCAGAGAATTTATTAGATACTGATCGCAGGCTCGGAATGTGTCCTTTTCGAAGAATAGTCGTGCGATTTGTCCTGAATTTTAAGAGAGATATTGTCGGCATTGGTTAGTGCACATAGTATGTTGAAACAGTTTGAGTATCTGTGCAGCAGAGTTTGTTTGTTCATGTTTACCTTTGTTACAGTTTGTCGTACTGTATAAACTTGACACATTTTCGTTAAATTTGCTTTGCTGGTCAGTGCCGAGAACCGTTATACAGGTTGCCCCAGTAAAAATGGTAAGTATTCAGGGATGTGACAGAACGATCAATCTAAGCAAAAAAAAAAAAGGTCCAGTAAACGAGCTAAGAGCACTTGCTCATCTTCGCTATTGTGAAAAGCATCTCCTCCACTGAAATACAATACTAAAGCCCTTGATGTATACATTTTAGAGCCAATGTTTACTAGACTTTTTTGCTTCGAGTGATCGTTTTTGTCGTATCCCTGAATATTCACCAATTCTCCTGGGACATCCATTATATGGCAGACTATTATTGAACTGAGAACAGATATTAATTTTTAGTGGAACTTTTTCATTAATTTGTGTCGGTACAGTTTATTCTGCAGTGGCCAGATACATTTTATATACCCGTCTGAAAATTTTTGTTTTGTACCGTCTTAAAATCTTATGATTGAAATCTTATGTGCTCCACGACAGAAGAGTGGCTTTTGTTTTAATGTTTGTAGACATGTCTGGACGAAGCGCACAGGGGATAACATTGTTTATTCTACCTGTACTCCTACATACGAGGTGTGATAAAAAAATACGATAAATGAATTTTTATTTTTTTAGCAGCAATTGCGGGCAATACAGTCATTTTATGTGATTTGTCTGATAGCCTGATTTACTGAGACTAGCAACATCAATTTGGAACACGTTCAGAGTTGACGGTGTCCAGAAAAGCACGAGTGAGATTGTGTCTTACCATACGTTTACAGAGTCCAGAGACGCACGAATGAGATTGTGTTTATCATGAATATCGAACAATACGTGTTAAAGTCTCAAGAAAAGTGCCGGGGAAAATCATTAAATGATGAAATTAGGTTATGGCGATAATACTGTTAACTCTGAAGACTGATTACAAGTGGTATGAGCGATTTAAAAGCAGGAATGAGTCGGAGAAGACGATCAATGTTGGGGGCGCCTATTAACCTCAAAAACAGAAGAAAACGTGCAAAAAGTGGCACTATTAGAGAGCTCATGGAAGAAATTGCCGTTTCGTACGGGTCCGTGCAAAGCATTTTAACCGATAAATTTGCGAATGAGACGAGTTCAAAATTTATTCCCAGGCTTTTGAGTGACGAACAGAAGGCTTCTTCATTCAGATCCGGACTTCATGTCCAAAATCGTAACTCAAGATGAAACTTGGTTATGAAACTGAGACGAAAACTCGAGTTCCCAATGGAAGGCCAGTGAATTTCTTCGCCCTAAAAAGGCAAGACGATTAAAATCGAACATAAGTCATGGTCTTTTCGATATAGAGGGCGTTGTGCGATCAGAGCATGTTTCAAGGAGAACAGCTGTAAACGTCGAAGTTTACAGGGGCTAACGCAACGTTTACGAAACGATGTACGAACAACGAGACCTGAAAATGGGCTAGTGGCTTTTTTCTTCATCACAACGCGCCGTGCCATACCTCGCTTGTAATATGCGAGTTTTTGTTCGGAGAAAGTGTTCCTCTCTGTCCACATCCGCCTTACTCGCCAGATTTATCACCTAGAGACTTCTGGCTGTACCCGAAAATTAAAAGCGTGCTTAAAGGAAAACTTTTTGTCGCCATTCCTGACAGAGGACTATAACAGAGCTGCTGAACGCCCTTTCAAAACAAGTCTTCTAGAAATACGGCTAGTCATGGATTCAACGTTGGGATAAGTACATTGCTAGCCAAAGACAGTACATTGAAGGAGATTAACTCAAATTCCGTGCAAGCTCCTTACTTTGTTTCTAAACGAATTATTCACCGTATTTTTTGATCGCATCTCGTATATACTTCATTCTGTTCCAGGCTCTTGTAATTAAGAGAACGATTCCATGCAGAAGTCACTACTTTGTTCCCAGTAAAATTTTGGATGCAGTTACATTATTATTACAGATAGTGGTATTTCATTAATTAATTCTGTTAGGCTGGTTTACACCACTAGATGTCCATCTTGTTGTTTGTCACGCGGTAGCTTTGCTGAAATTAGTTTATCAAGTTACGTGTCCTATTTTTAACAGAATGGAGCGTTAAACAAACAAATCATTTTACTTCTTGTAGCATACTGTTTGAATTGAAAAGTATATTACTTCCCTATTAAAGATGGAATAATAACAAGCAGTATCTCTTGATGTATTGATGTTAGTACAACGAAGGTCGGTACTTAAGGCATCAGTGCTTTTTGATCACTGATCCTAGTAAACATTTCTGCCAAACATTTTTATGTAACGGAGGGAAGGGGGGAGAGCGTTCTTGTTTTGTGGGAGGCTAGTAAATTTCGTTACGGTGTCTTTCGTAATGTACATTACTCATTTTGAACGCTTATCCCTGTATTTAACATAAGGCTGATAGTTTAGATTCATATTGGTACTGAATGCAAATCACATTCATAATGATTTAGAAAAGATGATATCGAATAAGGTTTGTAAAACAAAGCTGATTTGCATACAAGAAATGATGATTTTTAACTGCATACTCTAGCGAAAGTACCAAAAAAAAATAATTTGCGTGATGTTCAAATTGATCATTTCGTCAGGTGCAATTGCATTTAATAGTCACGCCAATACACCGGTTTTTCTCCCGTCCCTTAACAGTGAAGCACAAGGTAGTCTCTTCGGCACCAAAGCGCACAAGGAAGAGCATTAGTTCTGATTGTTGGCTTGAGGGGATGTAATAAATTGGAGGCTTCTTGCAAGAGTTACTCTTAATACTATTTTAAAAATGTTTAGTGATTTTAGTGAGAGCACAGCAAACTAGTTACGGAAGTCAGAAGACGAGTTGAACTTTGTTCTCCGTGTGAACTACTATGTTTGTTAGTGCGTATTACATAGTACACTGTGCAAAAAACAAATTAGGAAACGCATTTCATGGTTTTTTCACATTTACCGGAGTACTATTCCTTCACAACGAAATTTTAAAAAGTTGGTTGTACAGAGTGACCTACATGTTATGCGATACTTCAAGGTCCTTAGAAAAAATTCATGTGAATGTGGTGCAATAGAGGCAACTGAGTGTATATATTTGTTTAAAGAAATGTAAGTATGATGCGAACCAGCTATGTATTTATAAAATAACACCTTCTACAAACGAAGACAAGGACACTGGGGAAAAAAAAACACTGTGCACACATGCTATATTATTATATTAAATATTCTAGCTGTGTCTTTTTTACTCCAGCGACGATTATAATCCTGAGCTGGAATCTTTTTGGTAGCACTGCAGGAAAGTAGTTATATGTGCCAGGAGTTGTCTAAATTAACACGTTCACATGTTTCCTGACAGTTCTGTATGAACTTCTGTGAGAGGAGGTGGCGCTGTCTGTCTGTAATTGTGATGACGTGGACTCGTGTTATCACCTGGGCGATAAAATCCTCGGGCCTCTTATCTGCGGGCGCTGTTTCTCGCTTTGTGAGGTGGTGTCTGTTGGCTCGTCCGTTGACTGTCCTGTTGCGTGTTGTGTGCGTCAAGACGCCGCCATTCTGGTTAAGGGTTTGTGTGTATTCGTATTCGCCTACACACGATTTAGCTCCGCTTTCGTTGCACCGCAGACGTAGCAGCACCGTTCGTGACGGGCGCTGCCGAGTGAACTGGCTGGAGAAGACGGCCTTCGAGATCTGCCTGGGGAACAGCGCCATCTTGTGCTGGGCGGCAGCTCCGGTGTCGTGTCCTTCTATGGTGCTGGCCTGAGTAACGTTCGCCCGTAACAGGGCCTGGATCACCGAGGTATTACTACTTGGCAGCCACAAAAACCGCGCTGCCAGTTCAGTGAGGCCGGTGGCGTTCAGTTTTCGTTGCCGTTGCGTGTAGCGTCATCGGGCTGCAGTGCACCGTCTGGCGACCGTGTGAAATGCTCTTGTCCGCAGGAGACTCTGCAGTGATATTTGGAAATCGCGTAGATAGTTACTCTCCAGATTACATTAGTTTCTCTCTTTCGCCGGACCTTAAAAAAACTGTGAAACTTGTTCATTCTTAGCAAGTCCTGACATTGTAACACACTGTTCCTAATGTTACATTTGAAGAGTGCTAGCGCTGGCGGAGTTTTGTGAGTGATTCTGACATTGCTTCGTATTGCGTGAGAAGACATTTAATCGCTCCAGGTTTTGTTATATTGACATTGAATTTTCGTATGCGGTATTTTTAGTGACGTAAGTACTGTGTAGCAGTGAATTATTTTTCACGGTGTGCACAGGCGTTATTATTGTCGGCAGTTTCTTGATCATAATTTCGAAGCCAGTGGTGGGAATTTCCGGTGTCTCCGAGTGTAGTGTTTATAATGTGCTAGAGAATGAAGTACAACGCAGAGTGAGAGACTCGCGAACTGAAAATGGGGGACGTAGAACTTCGTAGCAAGTTGGTTCCGGGACGGCTGTCACGTCCCGCCTCTCATTCGGAAGATGTCCGCCAGCACCGCCACGTGGACGACGTGGGGTGCGCTCCTCTGGGCCGTACGCCTGAAGTAGAACGGCTGGCCGAGGCTGCAGCGGAGGCGACCCGCGGAGCGGACGCGGACGACTTGCCGCCCCCCGCGCCCTTCACCAGGCGCGCTTCCGACCGGCCGCGCTACCGGCCCGCCGAGCTGCCGCGCCCGCCTCCCAGGGCCCGCGCGCCGGCCGCGCCGCCCAGCGTCGCACAGGTAGCTCGGCTGCGTTATGACACACACACACACACACACACACACACACACACACACACACACACAACTCCCCCTCCTCGCCTCAAATATTTGTTTTGTCTCATAACGGATAGTTACAGGTATGTGCGGACTACAGAAATGCTATCTACATTTGCAAGTCTTTTATTCGCATCTGTTGATATTAAGGTTTTTCAAAGCACTTTTGACACTTTCATTTGCAAGGAACTCTTAAATTCTCGCACTCGGCCTTATTTAAGCTTTCGTCTTCTGAAGTCTTTATAATTTACATTCCTTAGAGCCGTGCAGTAGAAGCTAACCATAGGCAAATTTTGACACAGTGCAAGCTGTCACAATCTTGCTACATTCCATAGTTTCCAGCATTTTGTAGTAATTACTGAAATTGATCTTGTGAAGTTCACTTGGAACATTTCTGCAACATTGAGAAGTCAGGTGAAATCTTCTTTAAGGTAGTCATACTGTTTGGATATTCAGAGTAGTTACTGCAGGTATCTTTATCTACACAAACCACATTACATACATAGTAAGTTAATCTTTGTGCCCATGTTTTCCTTGTGTAATGTGGTTTCCTTGTGAAACACTAAACTGTTTTTGCTGTAGGAAGTAATTGAGGCTACATTTACAAGACAGTAAATACATTGTACCGCAGGAATTTCTGACACGTGTGATCCTGCTCTACTTGGAGTTTTTGAAAATTCCTTGTGCAATGATTCTCCAATTTGCTATGCTCTAAAATTTTGCTGCTGGATGAAAATGGGCTCTAATTTTGTGGCATAGGGCAATGGCTTATACCCATTATGTTGAAAACTTTTTTGTTTCCAGTGTGAAATGGTGGTCCTGCAGATCTTCCATAATGATGGATCGGTGCACATTATCAGCTGGAGTATTTTTTAAATTGCTTAACCAGTGCTGATAAATCTAACACATTTTTTCCATAGTTAATTCCCTAAGTATAATGTGCTATACTTTTTGTTATTAGAAGTATTTAGTGCTAACTGTTTCATAAAATTTTTAGAAAATTGTATCTGTTATTGAGTAATCGGCAAACAACAGGTACTAAAAGTTCATAAGAAAAATTTGTCACATTTCCCATTGTCTCCAGGACACAAAACTTCAGAAACAAAACAATTTTTGCTTTTTTCCATTACAATTAAATTTCAAAAACATTAAAACAGTGCACACACACGAGATCTTATATTTAAGACTTCGTAATGTATTAAAAAGTGTCACGTGTAGAATAAATGGAAACAAGTCAAATTTGTGCCTGATATCAACAAATGTTTTCATAGTAAAAAAATCCACTTCTTCTTCACCTTTAATTACTGGTTGTTCACTATGTTGTGCGTTTTCTAAATGATTCATCAGTGGTTGCAGATGTTGGTCATCTTTAATTGTGGATTATCTTCAAGGACTATAAATTTGAATTGAGCCAATGTTTTGTAAGTGATGAAAACCAAGGAGAAGATCTCCTCACTATTTACAAAGTTAGTATGAAATGTTGTTGGTGACAAACCATCAAAAGCAAGATATCCCTAATAATCCACTTGCTTACAGGAAACAGTACTGGAATTTGGCCACCAGTATCTTCTTATAAGACGATACACCTCCGAGAGTTTTTTTTAATGACTCCACTTTCTTCAGTTGTATTTTTTTTATTTCTTTTATTTTATTTATTTATTTATTTATTTATTTTTTTTTTTTTTTTTGAGGAATAATACTGTTGATCTTTTGCTTGTTTTGACTCCTGCAATTTTTATGATCTCTCAGTATACTGATCTCTCATTATACTTCATCATCATAACATTCCCACTTCATTAATTTTGAATTCATGGTCCAACAGGTCTTTAAGTCATGTGTGATCCTCTAACATGTACAACAGGTCCAGCATTTAATTGATTAGCATATGCACACACACACACACACACACACACACACACACACACACACACACACACACACACACACACACTCTCTGTCGTCATTGTACAGATCTACAAAAACAAAGGTTCAAAATAATTGAAGATTGTGATTTAACAAACCTTAAAATAAAATCATCTTCCTATAAAGAAGTGTGTCTTCTGCCAGCTTCAGTGGGGTAGTGTCTGTGTAGCATACGTGGTTGCTAAGAATATCTAGATGAAACTGTGTTACAGATTTTTCAGTTAGTGGTTTTTGAGTCGTCCTTGTAAAGCATACTTCACTATTCTTTTTTACCCATTTCGAACCCTTTCAGTAAATATGATCTGCAGTGCTTGTGTTGTTCTGATTATGCAAGGACCGGCACTCTTGTGGATACAACCGTTATGAAATACATTCAGTGTATCCCAATTGTGAATAAGGACAACCATCAGCTGTAAATTGGAATGATGACAATGAAAATTTGTGCCGGGAAATTGGGACTCTTAACTCGGATTTCCCACTTATCCCGAGCCGTCACCTTACCATTTGGCTATCCATGCACAACTCAGGGCCACACCCAGACTTCCATGTGTCAGTTACCTGTTATCGTACATCCATTATGTATATTCCCATACAAGTTAGACATTGTACTTGATAGTCTCTTGCCCGGTATCAGTACAGTATTGCAGTGCCTGTGTTATTCTGATTACAGTGTGAAGTTTTTAAGTTATCCAATTGCCATATATCGAACACACATAATGATTTGGTAAACTGTATTAAAGACTTCAGATTAGTTGTACGAGGCTCACTCCAAAAGAAATGCACACTATTTTTTTTAAAAATTCATCTTTTATTCTACATTTTTGAAAGTTTTACAATGTGTAGATAGATCCTTTCGGAACAATATTTTCATTTCTCCACATAATTTCCATCCCTCTCAACTGCCTTACGCCATCTTGGAACCAGCTCCTGTATACCCGCACGGTAAAATTCTGGACCAACCTGTTGGAGCCACTGTTTGGCAGCGTGCACAAGGAGTCCTCATCTTCAAACTTTGTTCCACGAAGAGAGTCTTCCAGTTTCCCAAAGAGATGAGGGTCACATGGAGCCAGGTCAGGACTGTAAGGCGAGAGTTGCAGTGTTGCCCATCAGAGTTTTGTGGTAGTTTCCATGGTTTTTTGACTGACATGTGGCTGTTCGTTGTTGTGCAACAGCAAAACATCCTGCTTTTGCCGATGTGGTCGAACAAGACTCTTTAGTTGAGCTCGAAGTTACTTCAGTGTCGTCACATATGCATCAGAATTTAGGGTGGTTCCACTTGGCATGATGTCCACAAGCAAGAGTCCTTTGGAATCTAAAAACACCATAGCCATAACTTTTCCACCAGGTGTGGTTTTGAATTTTTTTTTCTTGGGTGAATTTGCATGATGCCACTCCATTTCTTGCCTCTTCATCTCTGGTGAAAATGGTTTTTTTTTTTTTTTTTTTTTTTTTTTTTTTTTTTTTTGTGTGTGTGTGTGTGTGTGTGTGTGTGTGTGTGTGTGTGTGTGTGTGTGTGTGTGTGTGTGTGAGAGAGAGAGAGAGAGAGAGAGAGAGAGAGAGAGAGAGAGAGAGAGAGATAGCCACTGTCAACATCCTGGGAACCCACCTGGCACAAACTTTTTTTAACGCCAACACTTTCACTATTCTGCAAACTCTTCCTTCCCCTATCCCAGCGTAGCATTACACTTCGTTCACTGTGATGCGTGTGTCAGCAGTCACCAATCCGTTAACTCTCTGCACATTGTCTGGAGTGTGTGCAGTACGAGGCAATCCTCAATATTGCCGTGCCCGGTTTCAGCATGTAACCTGCTTGCCCACCAACTAACTGTACTGCGATTGACAGCAGCATCTCAATACACCTTTTTTTCAACCTCTTGTAGATGTTTCCCACTGTGTAGTTTTCACAGCACAGGAATTCTATGACAATACGTTGCTTCTGATGAACGTCAAGGTGTAGCAGCCATCTCGAAGACATGCTGTGACGGCGCCACTCACGGGAACAGGTTGAAAACAGTTTGAAAACAAGCAGGAAGGATGTATCTACACAGTGTAAAACTTTCACACATGCAGAATGAAAACTGTATTTTTTTAAAAAATAGTGTGCATATCTTTTGGAGTGACCCTCGTACTAATACACAGGATATATGCTTCTGTCCCTATTACTCTCCATAGTTATGATTGTTAGGACAAGAATGAATAATGTCAACATTACAAATGTAAATGAGTGTTAGTATTTTTGTATGCTATGTAACTGAAAACATCTGTTTGAAAACATCTTTTTGACAGAAGAACTGTTGTGATCTAGCCCTCTTTAGTTTTGGGATAACTCCCTCTAGCATTGCAAACTACCGAAAATTAGTGGATTTGTAAAAATGACTACAGATTGCTGGTGAGAACACCAATTACTAGAAATTTTAATACTTATTAATTGTTGTCATGAACTGTTAAACATTTAAAAATTATTTTTCCATGTGTGTAGGATAGCTCCTACTCAAGCACTAGTCCACATTCCTCCATAACCATCTCAGTTGCTTCTTTCTCTACTTTTTAGGTATCCCTAGTTAATTTAACCTGATGCGGACAATATATGAATAACAATCCTACATATAACATAAGTGTGTTGAAGGGAGTCACTGTTGTGAGTGAGAAGCAGTTCCCGTTACATGACCAGTGAAGGAAAGTACGCTGCTTGTATCATCCACTATAACCACTGATGATGCTTCCCTATTCCACACATTACATCTCAGACCCTCGATTTTTGTACAATACTATATTTTGGATTCAAAACTTCTTACGCACACGATGCATTACCATATGGTCTGTATCACTTTTTGAAAGATAGTTGCAGATATTTAACTTTATCATGTGAACTGTGCACACTATACATACACGAAGTTTAAAAGATTCTATACAGATATGCTCTCCATCAGTCGGAACTGCGAGTGGTTGTTTGCCTTAATTTCTCAGGAGATTCAAGAGAATGTATTGTATAGCTCTGTCCTTTGATGATGATCTGCAGTTATTGTAGGTCCACTTTTATAGCCTGTGGTATAAGGTTTATCACACAAAGTGTAATGGTGAACATAATTTTTCGAAATTTTCCTGGGCAGTGAGAGTTCTTACCATTTACAAATTTCAGACATAGTGAACCAGCTGCCTGGGATGATGGCAGCCTTTTCACCATCTTCTAGGTCACCATCCTCTTGAACTCACTGTGAGTAATCTCAGTCCTGAGTTGGATATAATCACCCACTGTTGCTTTACTCAAATCATCACTGAAAACATCACTGAGCTAGTGGTGAACGAATGTTACACGTACCATGTTTACAAAGCAAATGACAACTAAGGTTCCATATGTGTTTTGAATTCGATCATCTGTGTAGACATCTCTCAGCATTTGTACAAGATTTCCAAATATAGTGTTGTACGTTCAAAATTACAATCATATTTCATTATACTTCTGTACCACACTTAAGACTGAATAATAAAATGTTAGTCCCGGACATTTTTATGTGAAAAGTTTGACTATAAATGACTCTGGAGAAGCATTGAAGTAGCACCAAGTTAAAAGAATCACATTATCAATGGTAGCTTTAGGAAGACACTTGAGCAAGTTAGTAATCACAACATTTTGCTACCCAATCATAATTTATCTCGTGATGATCCAACTTCAGCGAGTTAATTCCCGAAGGTATGATAAGAGTTTTTGGTAACAAGGTGATAGACTGTTGTTTGTGAATGTGAAGTTTGGACATAGTAGTATTGGATTTGTGAGAAGCTCACGTGCCTCCTCTGTAGAGGAAGACTTGGTTAAGCAAAACTGTTCATGCCTCAGATTGCAGTTGCCTATAGAATAATGTATCATAACTGAGTGATAGCAAGCCAACTAATTCAAATCCCCTTTCGTGGCATGGGCCAGGTTTCAAATATCTGCAGTTTGATACATGCAGACCATGGAAGGATAATCATACTCAATTTAGAACAAGGAACAAATCTGGAAGAATACTGTGAGCCGTATCATGATGTAATTGGAACTATTGACACTTTATTTCAAGAGTATTGACCTATAGATTCTGTGACAAATGTTGAAATCATAGGGAGCAAGAGGTCAAACATCCCAAACAGTGGATGCTGCCCTCCTCCCCCCCTCCTGCGCCTACCTCTCTCCCTCCCTCACCCTACTCTGTCCCCCTCACCCAGATTAGCTCTGCCCCACTCTCCCCTCTCTCCCCATATCTCTCCTCCCCCTATCTCTCACATTCTCCCATCTCTCCTCCTGCCTTCTTTATTGCCTTCCATCTCACCTTACCTCGGTCCTGCTCCCGCTCTTTGCCCCTGTCCCACTCCCACTCTTTCCCCATCCCCCCTCCCCCCATCGCTCTCTCTTTCCCCCTTACTTTCTGGTTATTTTTTCGCTTATTTATGTCTGGGATTATGTATTTGTGCAAAGAAGTGCATGTACATTGTTGGTTTGTAATGATGTGCACATTGAAAAAACTGTTTCCCTTCACAAATCAATTAACCCATTCCATTACATATGGCGATACTTTTTAAATTGCCTCTGTAACGGCTAGCCGTTTACCAGAAACTTTGTCAAATGCCATTTACTGTGAAACTAAGGCCCGAATAGATGTACATATAGAAATGCTACCATACGAGCGATGAGCACATCTTTGTCAGAAAAGATATTTCATAGTAGTGAAGATGAAAAAGTGCTAATACATCTTAAGGTATGCATATTAGAACCCATGTTCAATACACTTTTTTTTATTTCGAATGAGTGTTCCTGTCATAGCCTAGTTATCGACCAATCCTCCTGGGACGCCGAACGCAAAACCATGTGTTAGGATTTTTAAGTGCTCACTTTTTTCCTTAGTGTAAACTAAAGCTGAAGGAAAAGATACTACAGTGTGAAATTTTGCTCCAGGTTATGCAAAGACACATTATTTCATGTAGATTATTCTATTTTTTGCCACCTTTTTCCTCCTATTCTGTCCATAATCCATGTTTTCCCATTTTTCTCTTATTGTAACTTTTCAGTTATCTTATTTATAAGGTGATCATTTATAAGAGAAATGATTTGAGAATTTAATTCTATTTGTATATGGTTTCGAGTCAATATAGAATATTTAACTTTTATTTAACGTCTCCCCAGATGGCATTGGAATTAGTAAGCGTTCCGCTTACTGTTAGAGTGGGACGTAAAGCGCACCTGCAAAAATGTAAAATTGTGTTGACAACAAAACCTCCTCTTCTCACTTTACTGTTATAGATAGCCTCCAAACCATAGATAGCCTCCAAACCAGTTAACGGTGAGTGTATTTCATTCTATTCTTGTAATTTCACCAGAATCAATAGGCTGTCTAGGTTTTACCATGCTGAAAGTATCCAGTGCCAGATATTTTTTCTGGCTAGGGGATTCAAACAAGATCTCTCTAAACTTGGAACTGTTATCCGATGTATTCTTTGCCATTCAGGAATTTTGTAGATGATAATATCAGTGCAATCACATCAAAAAACAAATTTTCAGCTCTCGTCATCAAAAGAACTAGGCTCTCCAAAAAACAAAAACCACAACCTCTATTACGAAATGCATTTCAAAAGTGCTCTTCAAAAAATTCGAAATTTGATAAAATTCAACATTGAATTGAGTGCAGGAATTGCACTCATTAAAAGAATCATCCAGCCTTCAGGAAACTACTTCAAATATACACAAAGATATCGGTGCCTGATGAGAGTACTTTAAGAAAAACTACTTGCAGCCTGTTTGCCTAGAAACTGCATAAAGAATCAGGGAGAAAGTGTTAGGTTGCATTGTGGGAGTCATTGTGGATGGAACACATACTTAGTATAACAGTATGTTAGGAAAATTTTAGTTTTTCCCAGTAATTTAAGCTGATGCTGTTAAAAATGTGAGAGCTGTAGAAAGCCATTGACAGTACTTAAGTATGTAATCAGTCATAGACTACTGTCTAAATTGTGGCTAGTGATATTGAGTTTGCAAAAGGTCTTTGGATGGTTATGGACCAGGCTCCGTACATGGTTTCAGCTGTTAACCAATTTGAAACTTCTGTTCTATAAGTTGAAGCTGGTTCGTTCTCTTATTCTCTTCACAGTGTTTGTAAGTCTGTAACTCTGCCCCAGAGATGATCTACTGAAAGTTTAGAGTTGTGTTGTTAATCAACAGGGAAGTCACTGGCGGCTCGCTTCAAAATTTCCCAGTCTTTACTCACTGGGATCTTGGATTGCTGCTGTGTTGTGTAAGAATTTTGACAAGATTAAAGAGTTTGTGTTTTCTATTAATCCAGCCGGTGCAGGTGCAATTTCCTAGATGCAGCAGCTTTTTGCTGCCAGAGAAACTACATTATTTTTAGACAGAACTGTTTTCTGTCTATAGGTAAAAGTACCTGAGTGCAGCTGTTACACGATTAGAAAAACGAGGTTTGAAAAGTAAAACAGCTTCGTGTTTCTTTCCTTCTGATGAGTGATGATGTGATGTTTGTTTGTAACTCAGTAAACTAGAACAGGAAATAGGGAATTGGTTGAGTAAATCATAAATTTTTTCCCTATTTTATCTTATCTTAGCACCGTTTCCCGTTTTTTATTCTGAAATTTGCACGTAAAATTCTTGATGATAATACTCCAAAACTGTATAATCAGGTGTAATGTAGAGGCTCATCTGACAATATTCGACATCGTTTGTTAAATACAATTTTTTGTCAAAAATGGCCAACTAGTCGTGCTGTTCTGCTTTTGTGTTCCTCCATGTCTACATCTGTACTCCAAAAGCCACCTTACGGTGTGTGGCGGGGAGGGTACCTCTGACACCACTATCATTCCCCCCTTCTCAGTTCCCTTTACAAATGGTATGTGGGAAGAATGACTGTCTATTAAGGGCAATTCACGCTGCCCGTCACGTCAACATACGCCACCAACGTTTCTCAAGAACAAAGTTTTGACGGATGACGTCATCGTCCTTTGTTGATGACGTGACCCCAAGCTTATTTCCTCCCGGTACATAGCCATGCCCCCATCCTCGATATTTCGTTTTGTCTTTCTTTCTTTGGGTTGTGGGTGCCGTGGTTGATGTCAGCTGCCATTCTACGTCTTTTTTATTCGTTCGCTGTTATTTATTATGAATTGTAAACAGTAGAGGACAGCCATGCCAGTTGGTATGACGTGACTTGATTGACTTGACAGGACAGTGTAGTGACAACTAGTGGGAATTGTCCTTTTACCTGTGTGTGAGCGATAATTTTTCTGATGTTTGATTGTGGTCAATTCTCGAGACATTGTGTGGGGAATGTAATAAGTTGCCCTATTCTTCTTGAACCGGGCGTTCTCGGAATTTCAGAACTTACCGTTGATGCACCGTCTGCCACTAGAGTTGAGTACCTCCATAACGTTCTGCGCCGGCTAAAGAATTCCGTGACGAAGCACACACCACACACCACACCACACCACACCACGCCTCACCACACAAGATTAGGATCATCATACACTCTTACGTCTTACCAGGTATTATACATATTTCACATTATGTTGGTAACGACATAGATGTTATAAAAGAGTTTAAGTTGGGGTACGACACTTGGAAGTGACTATAACACAGACAGATGGCAGTAGATGTAAGAAGAACTTTGAGAGAGGGATAGAAAGAGAAGGTGATAGAACAAAAGTAATGAAGATAGTGGAAAGAAAGTGGAATGAATGACTGACGAACGAGAAGAGAAAGAAGCATAACTGGGAGAAGATTGAGCCATTTGCTTTGCTCTTTAACAGAGAGAAACTAGTGTTAATGTTGCAGGGAAAATTATGAGGTCGATGGAAGGAAGTTCTTTGGTTTTTATATATGCAGCATTGACTTGTGTGTAGAGTGCAGAGTTGCTTGTTCCAAAGGCAGACAGCAGCAACGGAGTATTAGTGTGCGAATTTTTTTTAGTGTATGGTTCAGCTTTGATATTAGATACGTGAGATTGTGTTGTGATTAGGAGGGGGGGGGGGGAGGAGGAGGAGACGACAGGTACTTGTCTGATGAGAGGTACTTGTATTGGTGTGAGTGCACATTGAGGAGTCGATGAAGTAGGCATAGCGTTGGTAATTGTGTAACTCGTCTGACCACAAACATTGTAATTGGACGTATGGAACACTGAGTCAAACAGACGGATGTTGGAGATGTAAAGCTCACAAGCATTCATCTTTTAGTTCTATGGACTATAACATTTTACTAAAAAATGAATGTTACTGCAAGGCACATACTATTAAAACTCGGTGGCACCTTAATGTTTCCCTTCCCAGCTTATATGAAGCTGCTGCTTGTAAATTCTAGATCAAGATTGCCTTTTTCTGAATTTTCGGAATAAAAATCTGCTCTCTCTGCTAGAGGAGGTGCAGTGGTAGGGATATTAATATATTAATAAGCCAATGCCTATTTCCTCGGAGCAAGTTGGTTGTACTGAATAGGACTTACGTGTATTCCCTAAATTTATATTTCCACAGGTAAAAGGCAAAGTAATTGATTTCCAACCATTGGTTGGCAATTGTTTCGCTTAAGTTTTCCTGGGAATCGTGCAACTTGTGTTCTTTACAGTTTGAGCTTATAGCAAGTTCGAAGTAAAGATGGTTCTGTTTGATGCTGATAGAAATCAAAACTTGTCTTTGACGTCTTTCTATGTGCCACAACCACTTATGCAATTCAAACATTTCTTAGACGTATTTTAATTCGAATACAGCCAAATCGATTTGCGATCCAAGAGTAAACACTCTAAAGATGTGAAATAACTATTAAAATTATTTTGAAAAAAAAATGAGGTTTTAGAGAGGCGTCTCCTCCTGGAGAGCAGGTGTTTTGAAAGGGATGAAAAGTAGCTTGATGGTCGAATTAGAAACTTTGTAGTCACCCACATAATCATCATTGTATCAGTGTAGGATGCCTAGTCTATATGTTCATGCTCTGCTACGGTGTCTTGATACGCTTAGTGTTCTATTAATGTGCTTCAAATCTTTGAACACAGCGAAAAAAATTGAGTTAACAGCAACATTGCAATAGATTCCATGCAAAGGTAATAGACAGTTGGAATGCAAACAAGAAGAAGCCGAAGTGCAGAGAAAGAACGCTTTTAAGGGATAAGACTGACGAAACTCTTCAACATACGGGAGCAGAGAAATAGACGTCTCAGTAATTTTGCTATGAAAATACATTTTTGATTTCATGTGTACATGCCGCTTTTTTAGGCAATGAGCGAAACGAAGTCCACTCATAGAAGCTTAGTGGCGTACTTCAACGTAAGAGCCTGTCTTCGAATTAGCATTAATCGCAAAGTGGTACCAGATACGACCCTTTAGTGGAAAGCAAAATAAGTAATATTCATTGACATTCTCTGTTTTTATGTTTCATGTTTACAGAAAATGGTAACGAAATATTATTTGTTAATTTAAATTTCGCCCTAAAACGGCAGCCATCATAAGACAGCAACACTCGTAAGAAATACCGTGTTGAAAATACACTTGTCGGGTGTGCCGCCGGATCGTGCGTAAATCGCACAGTATTTCATCGATGCAACTGCTCGACGTCTTCATGTGGTGGTAGTGGCTGCTGTCACTACTGCAAGGCGCGACTGGTAATAGTGCGGCGGCGTCGACATTTATCGGGCCGAGAACAGGCAATATGCGTGCGCCAGAAGCCTGAAAAGTCACAAATTACCATGTTTCTTACGTAGTTGCCCCCCCCCCCCCCCCCCGCCCTCACACACACACACACACACACACACACACACACACACACACGTTCATTTTGCATCATCAAAATATTAAGAGATGTTGAGTTCCATTATTGTTGTGTTGAATTCCATTGTCAGTTCTCATTATTACAACAGTGTTGAATATAAATTTACTACGAAACGCATTATTGGGCCACCCTGAAGCAATACATGGTTGCTCCATGCTGTGTGGTGAGCGCGAGCCAGCTCGTACGAGCAGCCATGCTAAACCGCTAGACTTAACTACTGAGCTACCTGCGAAAAGCGGGTAAGCGCTGCAAGAGCGCCAGGCTCCGTCCAGATGCCACTCCGTGCTAGTGTTCTCGCGCCTCCAGCGGTCCTTGCCATGGCAGCAGCAGGAGGCAGCTACGGCGACACACACACACACACACACACACACACACACACACACACCGCGCGGGAAAGGGCGACCGAGTGTGTAATTGAAATCACTCAAGCCCACAGACAGAATGAAAACGCTCATGTAACTGACGTAACCGACAGGGATTCTTGTCAGTCTATTCTCTCAAATTAAATAAAACCGTTGAAATATGGATAATGATGTTTGGTTTGTGGGGCGCCCAACTGCACAGTTATCAGCGCCCGTACAAATTCCCAACCTTTCCTCAGTCCAATTTCGCCACTTTCAAGAATGATGATGAAGTAATGAGGACAACACAGACACCCAGTCATCTCGAGGCAGGTGAAAATCCCTAATCCCGCCGGGAGTCAAACCTAGAACCCCGTGCTCGGGAAGCGAGAACGCGACCGCGAGACCACGAGCTGCGGAATGTAACGTGCAGGGTGACGTGGCCGCAGAAGTTTTCATTCGACGAAAAAACCGACTGAACGAAAAAGCAGTCGAGTGACCAATCTGTTGTTGAACCCGTAGGTAGGAAAACAAAGTACGTGCAGCTCTTGCGCCAGTGTTTTTCCAACAGATGTCCGCTGGGACTTGGGCTGTGAGTGCGGTACACATGAAAGAAATACATGCGTAGATGCCACATTCACAGAGACTATTGTCGACAATTTATACTGATTTTCTGCTTCATATTAATGATGGAAAAACTTCGCTGTAGTTTTGCGTTGCGTCTCCTGTTTTGACGGACTCACATTTAGGGAGAACGATAATCACTGATTGTATGTTACTTGCGGATGTCTTCGTCCTAATCTTCCACGAATACCCCCTGTGTTGGAAAACTAGTCCACTGTCGGCCAGTTGCAATTTGGGACATTTCTAACACGTCACTGACAAGCATATTCCACTGAAGGGTTGCACTGCAAGCTGTGAAAGACACGACAGTTTTCCTATATTTGTATCAGTGTAAATATTACACTGAAACCGTAAACTGTAATGTTTACACAAATCTACGTTCTGATATCAACATTATAGCTCTGAAATATGTATTTTCAGTATTTATTTCTCCAAAGTAATTTTCATTTTACGCAGCAGGACCATAGTGTGGCCGCTCATCTTCGCTAATTATGTATGTAATGTTTCTTTAATAGCTACTGTTAGAATTCTAAATTTGTTTTTTGGATTATTACAATTTTTTTTATTATTGCAGCAGTATAGCAATTTATTGTGATTGCGGTGTACAGTCCGAAAACTGGTTTGATGCCACATTCTACACACCATGGCATGCTATCCTGTGCGTGTCTCTCAGTCTCTGCATAACTTCTGCAACCTACATACATTTGAAGTTGTGTAATGTAGGCAATTTATGGTCTCCGTCTGCAATTTTTACCGCACACACCTACCCTCATCACCAAATTTACAGTTCGTTGATGCCTCAGTATTCGCTATCAAATGATCCCATATTTTTGTCAAATCGTGCAATAAATGTATCCCCTCAGTTGAGTACACGTTCGTTAGTTGTCGCATCTATCCATCAAATCTTCAGTATTGTTCTGTAGCACAGCATTTCAAAACCTTTTGTTCTCTTTGTGTCTGAACTGGTCATTGTTACGTATCACTTTCGTACGAGATTACATGGTAGACAAATATATGTAGAAAAAGACTTCCCCAACACTTAAAATTTACATTCGACTTTCACGAATTTCTCGCTTTCAGAATCGCTTCTCTTACTGTTGCTAGTTAGCATTTTATTTCATCTATACTTCGGTCGTCTTCAGTTATTTTGCCTCGCCGTCTAGGGCGTCCTGTCACGGTTCGCGCGGCTTCCCCCGTCGGAGGTTCGAATCCTCCCTCGGGCGTGTGTGTGTGTGTGTGTGTGTGTGTGTGTGTGTGTGTGTGTGTGTGTGTGTGTGTTGCCCTTAGCGTAAGTTTTTAAATTAGATTAAATAGTGTGTAAGCTTAGGGACCGATGATCTCAGCAGTTTGATCCCATAAGATCTTACCACAAACTTCCAATTTCAGTTATTTTAATGCCTAAATAGCAAAACTAATCTATTACTTTCAATGTCTTGATTCCTAATCGAATTACCTCAGCTTCGCGAGATTCGTCTGCACCCCATTATCGTTGCTTTTGTTTAGTGAAATTAATCTGTTCAATACAGTATACATCCCGTTTAATTGGTCTTAAAAGTCCTTTGCTGTCTCTTGATATAATTACGTCAACTGTATATTTCAAGCTTTTATTTCTTCTCTCTCATCTTTCCTCGTTTTCCTTTACTGATTGCTCAATATACAGATCATTAACAGCGACAGTTAGGTTATAACCCACTCCCTCACTCATACACAACTACTGTATCCCTTTCGTGTTCTTCGAATCTTATAACTGCAATCTGGATTCTGTACAAGTTGTAGATAACCTTCCGGTTCTGTGTTTTATCCCTTTTACCTCCAGCTTTTCAATGAGTCTAGGGTCAAGAATGCCACGTCTTACTACATTTCACCGAAACGTCAACTGATCTTTCCTGTTGTGTAATCAGCGTGTCTTTTCAATCATGTAAATAATTCGTCATTCTTTCGCAACGGTAACTGAACTAAACTGATAGTTTCATAATACAAGGTGAGTCTGAAAAGGTCGGTGAATGGTCCATACTTTAAATACCGTGCTGTTAAGATGAGGCTCCCGCACATACGCGTTGAGAGACATATGTCAACAAGCGCTCCATTTCGCGCAAATCACCGAAGTGAAGCAGCAGAACACATTGCGACCACCAAACAGTGTGTGAGAGAACTCGTGCCATTGCAAAATGGACCGACGCTTTAACCTGAAGTTTTGCTTCAAATTAGGGAAAACGGCGTCGGAATCTCTTGGAATGTTAGTGCAAGTGTGCCGTGATGAGTAGTGAGTAAAAATTGCGTGTACGAGTGGTTTAAACGCTTTAGAGACCGAAAGGATGGTGTCAAAGATTAGTCGCGTTCGAGTCGATCATCAACTCTCACGATCCCAGACAACATCGAACGAGTGCGACGGACGTTAGCAGATGATGGGGTTGTCTTGATAACAGAAGAATTGAAGGCAACAAAGGCAGTGTAAGCACTAGTGATCACGAACATTTGAAAAGGCGGAAGATTTGTGCCCGGTTTGTACCACACCCGCTCACAGAAGAGCAGGTGCATGGAAACGTCTGGAGATTTCATCGACGTGCGTGACCTAAATCAGCAGTTTTTGCAAACCGTAATTACGGATGATGAGACCTGTTGCTACCTTTTCGATGCGTAGACTGAAGGACAGTCAATGGCATGGTTTTCGTCGTCTTTGCGGCTTCACAAGAAAAAAGTAGGACGACAAATTCCAAGATTAAGATGATGTTGATAACCTTTTTCTACAGCAAGGGTTTGATCATGAATTTATACCCGAGGGGCAAACTACCAATGCGGAAGTTCACGAGAGAGCTTCAGAATGGCTGCTGCAACGTATCCGGTGGGTTCGGCCACAACTGTACCGTACTGGTCAATGGAATTTCCTGCACTACAGCGGCCGTCCGCACATTACAATCTGCGTGATCAAAGTTATCGGTCAACGCAACTGTTCAACACCCATTTTAGTCTCCAGATTTGTCTCCGACAGACGTCTTTTTGTTTCCTCGCCTTGAATTAGCTCGGAAAGGCTTACGCTTTGCAGACGTTGCGGACATCCAACAAGGCGTGACTACGGTGCTCCGAGCGATACCACCAGGAGCGTTTGCTGAGAATTTCCAACAGTTTTCCAACTGATTTCAGAAGAGTGTGGTGATTACTTTGAAGGGCAGTAAAAGTATTTTGTTTGTAGCCTTTGTTGTTTCCTTTATTTTCGGAGACCGTAAAGGAACTTTTCAGATGCTCCTTGTATTCACACCTTTTTAAATGAAATTTTTACGTTCTTCTTGAAATCTGCAAGAATTTTGCCTGTCTCGTACATCTTGCACACCAGGTGCGATAATTTTATCATAGCCGGCTTTCCCGAGCATCTCAATAAATGTCGTCTCCTCCAGGTGTCTCGTTCACAGTAAGGTCTTTTGGTGCTCTGTAAAATTCTTCTTGTAGTATCATATATCTCCAGCCTCATCTTCATCAGGTTCCTATTCCCTTTCTATCATATTGTTTCCGAGTTTGTTTCTTTTACATATCTCTTCTGTCTATTCCTTCCATCTTTCAGCATTCCCATCTTTGCTTAGTACCAGCTTGTCATCTGAGCTCTAAATATTCGTACAACAGCTTCACTTTTCTCCATAGGTTTCCTCCATATTCTAAATGCGTCATTTATCTTCCCCATTGTCTCGCATGCTTCAACAGCTTTATATTTCTCCTCTAGCCTTTTTATACTCCATCTTTTGAGGTCTGATTCCCTTTTGCTTCATTAGCTGCACTACTATACCAAGGAGTTTTGCTGAGCTTTGCCTGTTCGATCCATCGCTGGCTCCCTATTTCGCCTCTCAAAGCTACCCGTTCGTCACGAGATGCGACGTAGTTGCAGCTAGAGAGAGAGAGAGAGAGAGAGAGAGAGAGAGAGAACGTAAATATGGTGCAGTCACGAAATAATCAGTCAGATAGCATCATCGTTTTTGTATGAAAATGTAAGTACCCTATATAAACCAGTGAAACAGGTATGGTGAGTGTCCATTATCATAGCAGACTCAAAGTACTGATGCTGACGGGTAATACATTTACAAGATTTTATACATAATGTTTAAGGGTATCCATTGTCAAGAAGACCGTCAAACCTGTCCTCAATACTGGCAACATATTACCAAGTACAAGCACAAGTATTTTTATTATTTGCTACTGTCTCCCATGAATTACTTGTAACATGATAAATGACAAAGTCAACCATTTTAAAATTACATGATCGCCCGCTCTTATGTGACCCTTTGTGACGTATATAGAATAATAAGTGTCCCTCTCAGCCTCAGTTAACTGCAGATATTTGGCCATACGTCCTTAGTGCGCGCGAGCAACAGTTCAAAGATTTCGAAACAAGAAAAGCTGCATACACCCAATGCCGTGGTGCTCAGCTGGGCGGAGGCGATTCTGGAGAACGCTTGCGCGCAGGCGCGGCCTGCGCTTCGCTTTGTGCCAGTGCTCCTCGCTCGGGCGACTATCGATTGTCGGCGGGTAGTAGAGCGCGTGCCGCGGGTGGGGGCGCATGGCTAGGCAGCTTGCAGAGGCCGCACGCTGTCGCAGGCTCATCAGCAGCAGCCTCACCAGCAGGCGCCAGGCCAGGGGGCGGCTGTGGGGACCCCTGCCCACGGCCCGCCGCCCCCGGCTGCGGCCACCGCCGCTCTACGGCCGGGGGCGGCGCACCGCCACCACCCGCACCGTCTTTCCGCACCTCCGGCTACTACGTCCAGGGCCACTCGCATATTCACGGTAAGCAGGAAGTGCGCGCGCGGTCGATTTCGACGCTTACCCTTTCATGCGGTAAGACACGTCCGTTTGGCGCAGCTCTTGTGGCTGGAATTATTGCACAGATAGATGTATGCTAGTTTTTCCAGCATAGTGGCCTTGGGCGTAATGCAAATCATCTGAATACTACTACAAGTACCCTTCTAAAATGTCGAAGCGTGTTTCTCCCCCAGAAATCGTTTATGTACTCTCAAACTAATTCGGAATAAACTTGCTTTCCCGGCATGGTAAGGGTCGGACGCACCACCGCATTTTTTGATGATAAGAAATAGTGATTGCTTAGTTTCGTGCTTCTTTAAGAATAATTCCTTTCTGAAGAACAATTACTGTTTGAATCGATTGACCAGTTCGAAGATGTTAATGGGTTTCATCATATTGGTAGCTATGAAGAAAGAAATGGGTCAAAGAAAAAAACATTGTCAGTTGTGTATTAACTCGAATTCGAAGCGTAAGTTACTGTAGGACTGCATATTTTCAGTTGCATCAAAGTAAATCATTTTGATTTTGAGGAGACGAATAATTTGTGGACCCCAAGAAATGTCTGCAAGCAAGACAATCGATGGTTGATCACTAATCGATAACTTGATCTATACTCTCAGTAAATCACGAGTATGTTTTTTTTACAGGCATCGCTTCTAAGCAAACGAATTCTTGCTCTTCAGAGGTTTTACGCTTTTTGCCACGACTACGTTGGAAACACCTCCAAACGAAACACTTTTGCTATCAGTATCTTTAGATTCGAGAAATGAAGGAGCATACTGTTGAACGTGACGCAGTTTCATGGATTTTAGTGATCGTAACAATTTTTGTATGGAACGTAGTTGAATCCCACGCCGGTACTGTGCAAGGCGCACTTGACGGTGTGCGAGTTTCTGGGATAAACCTAACCCTTCTGAAGTTTTGCCTGTAGTTGGAAACTATCCAAGACAGATTTTCGTATTTCGTCACTCCGGGAGAGTTCTCTAAAACTGAATAATAGTTGCGTACATACACATAACTAGAAAAATAGGAGATGCACTGTGCTGCAAATTGGGCCAATATTCCTTTTGCACGAGTAACTGTGGTTCTGTATGTGTAATATGTAACGCAAGTCACTGTTCGTTTGTTCCTGATACTCTTGTCTAGTTCCCGCGAGGAAAATGTCGCAAGTGATGCCAATGTGAACTATAAATAGCGGAAAAAAAGATGTGCCCAGAATGAGGAGAACATTGTGTCTGAGAGGGTGTTCTGCTAATAATCATGTACTTAGAAGCAAAGGAAGAGTGAACACTTGGCATAATGGTTTAGAATGTGAACTATTTTTATACAAAATGCCAGACATGTTTCGAAATCACGCCTAAGGCAGTTGTAAAATGCAGGGTTGTCTTTGAAGTCGCAAACTTCACCTAGGCAGGATTCAAGTTATACGTTACACAATGCCTGCTCTTGATATATCACATTAAGTTGAACTCCATACAATCTTTCTTCTTAGAACGCAGAAGCCAAATTTTGTTATTGACAGTACCGCTATTTTGAACAAGGTGTTATGATGTAACAATTCAACGTTTGATTTGTGTGCTCCTGCTTAAATTTTCACTCGCTCAGCTGTTTGAGAGGAGGAAGAGTAAAATTCCAACTATTGCAAATGAAGTGAAAATCAGCGACGTTCGTGTTATATTTACCGTAATGAGAGCAATGGATTTTTAAAATTAAATGTTGTCAGAACTTCAGAAGTGGGATATTCAGATTACTCCTAACCTCCTCCTCCTGTATGATATCTATTTGTCAAATGACAAACTTTGCCGTAATCTTTATCATTGTAGATTCGTCGATGTCGATTGTGACGCAAGTGTGTTATCTTACAGTGGAGCGTTACCTTTCCTTCCGATAACGGAAATGAGATGAAAAACGTTCCTCTTCATATCATCTTGGTAACTACCACCTACTGGGCATTAAAATTGCTACACCAAGAAGAAATGCAGATGATAAACGCGTATTCATTGGACAAATATAGTATACTAGAACTGACATGTGATTACATTTTCACGCAATTTGGGTGCACTGATCCTGAGAAATCAGTACCCAGAACAACCACCTCTGGCCGTAATAACGCCCTTGATACGCCTGGGCATTGAGTCAAACAGAACTTGGATGGCGTGTACAGGTACAGCTCCCCATTCAACTTCAAAACGATACCACAGTTTATCAAGAGTAGTGACTGGCGTATTATGACGAGCCAGTTGCTAGGCCACCATTGACCAGACATTTTCAATTGGTGAGAGGTCGCGAGAATGTGCTGGCCAGGGCAGCAGTCGAACATTTTGTGTATCCAGAAAGGCCTGTACAGGACCTGCAACATGCGGTCGTGCATTATCCTGCTGAAAGGTAGGGTTTCGCAGGGATCGAATGAAGGGTAGAGCCACGGGTCGTAACACATCTGAAATGTAACGTCCACTGTTCAAAGTGCCGTCAATGCGAACAAGAGGTGACCGAGACGTGTAACCAATGGCACCCCATACCATCACGCTAGATGATACGCCAGTATGGCGATGAAGAATACACGCTTCCAATGTGCGTTCACCGCGATGTCGCCAAACACGGATGCGACCATCATGATGCTGTAAACAGAACCTGGATTCATCTGACAAAATGACGTTTTGCCATTCGTGCACCCAGGTTCGTCGAGTACACCATCGCAGGCGCTCCTGTCTGTGATGCAGCGTCAAGGGTAACCGCAGCCATGGTCTCCGAGCTGATAGTCCATGCTGCTGCAAACGTCGTCGAATTGTTCGTGCAGATGGTTGTTGTTTTGCACACGTCCCCACTGTTGACTCAGGGATCGAGTCGTGGCTGCACGATCCGTTACAGCCATGCGGACAAGATGCCTGTCATCTCGACTGCTAGTGATACGAGGCAGTTGGGATCCAGCACGGCGTTCCGTATTATCCTCCTGAACCCACCGATTCCATATTGTGCTAACAGTCATTGGATCTCGACCAACGCGAGCAGCAATGTCGCGATGCGATAAACCGCAATCGCGATAGGCTACAATCCGACCTTTATGAAAGTCGGAAACGTGATGGGTCGCATTTCTCCTCCTTACACGAGGCATCACAACAACGTTTCACCAGGCAACGCCGGTCAACTGCTGTTTGTGTATGGGGAATCGGTTGGAAACTTTCCTCATGTCAGCACATTGTAGGTGTCGCCACCGGCGCCAACCTTGTGTGAATGCTCTGAAAAGCTAATCATTTGCATATCACAGCATCTTCTTCCTGTGGGTTAAATTTCGCGTCTGTAGCACATCATCTTCGTGGTGTAGCAATTTTAATGGCCAGTAGTGTATTTCGCCTCGCTTATGGGCAAAGTTCAGTTGTCTGATAGCCCATTTGATTATTTTGAGCATGGCAGCCATGTTGATTAGGCTAATGGAACTGTACGTGAGTGCTGACTTCGAGGATTCAGTGTAGTATTAGAGCCGTCACGTACAGCTAACAGCGTGTCGTGGCCTGGAATGGAAGAGGGAATGGGTATGATTTTGAAAATGAACATCCTTCCTTGTACGCATGTCCGCTGAAGCTAAGCAATGTTTTTCTGGATGTCCTTCACCATGAAGTCTCTCACCAACCATCCCCCAGACATACTAGAGAGGAAACTCGAAGGCCATGGTATCCTGAAATATGACGTCTAGAGTTGTCTGAACGAGGGACATTACATAACACTGAAAATACTACCAGATGTAATGGTTGCAATTTCAGATACCCTTTAAATGTGGTGATCTAGATTATACGATGTACCAAATAACGCATTAAACCATCACGTTTGGTACTTATCTGTTCTGGTTCAGTACAGTAGAACATATTACGGGCACCATAATAGCGTCATAGACAGCAGGACAAATGAAAGTGCGAGTCGCCGGAAAAATACATATTGCCCATCATTCAGTATGATAGCAATGGAATTGACATGTCTGTAGCTGTCTTACATGTTTGTTATTTTTGACTAATGGAACAGACGCTATGGCATGCGTTCCTTCGGGCGAGCCTACAAGTAATGTTTTCCAACCATTACGATAGAACCCCCCCCCCCCCCCCCCCCCCCACACACACACACACACGTTGCAGCGCTTCAACACCTCGAAATATGACTGCGAACGAAGTTGTTAGGTGCATAACAGTCGAGCGAAGACGGCAGTCATCCCACGCTTCGGTTACATCCCGTGATTCAGCATTTGCTCTTTCATCCACGGATTCCACATTCGTATCATTGACGTAGCAGTATGTCCCGAATGTGTTGAAATGTGATACGGTACAACGAATTCAACTTTTTTAATGTCACATTCATAAAATTCGGCCGTGGTCCAGGCCAGTACGTACCATATAATATTAATGAGCCACCTTGGCTTAATGGTATCGTTCTCAGAAAATTGTAGATGCAGAGCTTTGTCCGCGCTCGCCGCAAAAGAGAATATAGGGAAACGGAAAGAGAAAACTTAATGGCAACACGTCCATCCTTAATAAGAGTTATACGTGAAGCGTACAATGATTTACATAGCCTGATGCTGACGAAAGTTGGAAAACATTAGAAAGTTCAGTCGTAAATAAAATCAAAGATAGGATCCTAACTGTCCAAGCAATCCTCGAGGACCAGTGTAGTGTTGAAACTTAAGACGACAGACAGAAGGCTGGAGTATCGAATTCCTCGTTCAGATGTGTATTCACACGGCTCTGTAGCTCAGTGGGTCTCAGAGAGCAAATCAAAATTTTCAGAGTTAACTCCCATAGCTCATAGGATTTGTTGTGACTTACTGCTTCTTGCATGTCTGGCAGTTACTTGTATATGTGAATAACACAAAGTTGCCACATAGTTCGGTGTTAATGTTCAGCTGTAATTCCACCTATAAGTGAATCAATTCGACGCTCGGAGCAGCACAATGGCATATCATCTCCAACAGGACCATGCCTAATATAGCACCGCGGTATTCAAACAAAACTTTGGGTTGTGGACAGCTTCGTCTTCCTCATCGTCATAGTCTATCTGTTCACTAACTAGACTATACGGTATTCGCAGGTCAAACGATATGTCAGTCCTTGGAAGAAAAGAATATTTAACAGAGAATCAACATTGATTCTAGAAAGAAACTCCCGCGTGAAACATAACCTTTCTTCACGTCTTACTTACAGGAGATGCGGGTGAATAGATAGATTACGTCTTCCTAGATTTCCGAAAGGCATTACGCTATACCTCCTTGTCGATTAATAATAGATACACAGTCGTATGGAGTATCTTTATATGTAAACGATTAGCTCATTGAAGTTTTGAATAATAGAACTCACTACATTATACCCGAAGGCAAAAATGCAGAAAAGAAAGTAACGTCAAACAGGCATAATAGGAGCACTAATACTTTCTTTATACGTAAATGATTTATCAGATACGGTCAGCATTGCTGTCAAAATGTTTGCTGGTGATGCTCGACTCTACAGGAAAGTGTCGTCGTTGGACGATCTTGTGGAAATGCAGGATGGCTTCAGATGGCTCTGAGCACTATGGGACTTAACGTCTGTGGTCATCAGTCCCCTAGAACTTAGAACTACTTAAACCTAACTAACCTAAGGACATCACACACATCCATGCCCGAGGCAGGATTCGAACATGCGACCGCAGCGGTCACACGGTTCCAGACTGAAGCGCCTAGAACCGCACGGCCACACCGGCCGGCTGAAATGCAGGATGACTTTAAACAGTTGGTTGCTAGGACGGGAAGCTGTCTGTAAATATAGATAAATGCTGATAATGCCCATAACAAAGAGAAGAACCCCAATAATATGCGATTACAAGATTGTGAACAAATCGAGTAGGGCACATATTTAAATATTTAGAGATAATAATAAGTAGCGGTACAGTATGTAAAATCTGTAGTAGAGAAGTCGCATTGAAAGGTTCTGCGTAAGTGTGGTGCATTTGTAAAAGAGATGGCATACAAGATGCGAATGCTCCTAGCTGTAGAGAACTGTCCCGCGGTTCGGAGTCCTTGTGAAACAGACATTACAGAAATCGAGCTTATTTTATAGAAACGCTGCTTGGATCGTCATTGGCCGGTATAGGCCATACGAAATTGTAACAGAAATCCTCGGAGAACTTAAATGGGGATCTTTCAATGAATGGCACGTTGTTGTAGCGGAACTGTAGTGGTAAATGTAGAGAACCAGTATTGTAGGAAGAGATTGCGACAGCTCTGCTGGCAGCATCATATGTCTCACATGGGTTCAAGAGAACATAATATGAGGGTCTGACCTAAAAAAAACTGTGAAGAGAAGTATATAGGCAATCCGTTTTCCCTCGTATGCGAATGGAATAGAAAAGGAAATTTATAATCTTGCTGCGAGGTCCACTCCCCCACGTAGGTTAATGCTGTTTGCAGAATTATATGTTGGTGTCGATTCATTTTTCTTTCATTGTACTCCTTTCGAACTCTTTGCTGATTTGCGCCGTTTGAGAGAGGTGCACAGGCTCTTGCTTCACGTTTCCATTTCGTTTTATGCGTGGAGGATTGCGCTGGCGTCTTAAACACCAAGTCTCTGCAGTCATACGTGTTACTTGATGGTACACCGCACACATCCTCTGAGATACGCCCACTATGGTTTATATAGACACCCACTCAGGCTTATTCACAAGTTTCGCTATTTCAATATGTGTCAGTTTATCGTCTTTAGTAGTCTACGTGATAGGCAGAGGATGATTAAGTGAATGGACGTACAGGGAATACACACGTAACGTCCCTTATTGCCACTGTTTGTAGTGAAATAATCATGAACTTTTTTAATCGATTGTGACATGATCATTGCACTCTGGTGTTGACTGAACTGACTGGTTACAGCTGTAACAGCAATAAGCCTGTAAATTCTTCCATCCGACAAGTTTCCTATGGAACGTTGGACCCTTAGGAATTCACACACACACACACACACACACACACACACACACACACACACGCGCGCGCACGCACGCACGCACGCACGCACGCACGCACGCACACACACACACACACACACACACACCAGTACTACTTTTTATTTATTTGGTGCTCGTAGACGCCAATGGATACAATTAATTTCAGGGCGTGTAACTGTTTGTGTGATCAGATTACAGTGGATTGTTGATAGTGTTTTGCAAATTTTCTTGCAACTCACCTGTCCTTTCACTAGGCGGACATTTTTTTCCCCCCTTAGCCTGTCTGAATCTTAACATAGCGACTGTTACGGCACGTCAGTAAAAAATCCAAATATGATACTGTTTCTGATAGATTAGTTTATTATACAGCATTCTACCCTTGAGAATTACTGTTGGCAATCATATGTGCAGCGATAGGCTTTACTGTAGTATTTTTTGTAGAAAGGCTACAGATCGGTACGATTTCTAACACCTGTTTACACGTGTAGGAAGCTGAGAGGCATTGTGGGTGAAGACATAACCTTTTCACAGATATAAGTTTTTCAGCGCAGTTATGAATTCGGTTGACTCACGCGAACTTGACGATCATTACAAATCTGTCTTATTAGCTGACTTACATGAAAACTCTCGTCTAACTTTGTCAAACTACCATGTTTAATGTTCCTTTATTAGTCATAATACGAGGTGCATTCAAGTTCTAAGGCCTCCGATTTTTTTTCTGCGGACTGGAAAGAGATAGAAACATGCGCATTGTTTTAAAATGAGGCCGCGTTCATTGTCAATACGTCCCAGAGATGGCAGCACCGTACGGCAGATGGAATTTTACCGCCAGCTGCGAGAATGAGAACTGTTTTAAATACTTAAAATGGCGACGTTTTCCTTACTTGAACAGCGTGCAATCATTCGTTTTCTAAATTTGCGTGGTGTGAAACCAATTGAAATTCATCGACAGTTGAAGGAGACATGTGGTGATGGAGTTAGGGATGTGTCGAAAGTGCGTTCGTGGGTGCGACAGTTTAATGAAGGCAGAACATCGTGTGACAACAAACCGAAACAACCTCGGGCTCGCACAAGCCGGTCTGACGACATGATCGAGAAAGTGGAGAGGATTGTTTTGGGGGATCGCCGAATGACTGTTGAACAGACCGTCTCCAGAGTTGGCATTTCTGTGGGTTCTGTGCACACAATCCTGCATGACGACCTGAAAATGCGAAAAGTGTCATCCAGGTGGGTGCCACGAGTGCTGACGGACGACCACAAGGCTGCCCGTGTGGCATGTTGCCAAGCAATGTTGACGCGCAACGACAGCATGAATGGGACTTTCTTTTCGTCAGTAGTGACAATGGCTGAGACGTGGATGCCATTTTTCAATCCAGAAACAAAGCGCCAGTCAGCTCAATGGAAGCACACATATTCACCGCCACCAAAAAAATTTCGGGTAACCGCCAGTGCTGAAAAAATGATGGTGTCCATGTTCTGGGACAGCGAGGGCGTAATCCTTACCCATTGCGTTCCAAAGGGCACTACGGTAACAGGTGCATCCTACGAAAATGTTTTGAAGAACAAATTCCTTCCTGCACTGCAACAAAAACATCCGGGAAGGGATGCGCGTGTGCTGTTTCACCAAGACAACGCACCCGCACATCGAGCTAACGTTAGGCAACAGTTTCTTCGTGATAACAACTTTGAAGTGATTCCTCATGCTCCCTACTCACATGACCTGGCTCCTAGTGACTTTTGGCTTTTTCCAACCATGAAAGACACTCTCCGTGGCCGCACATTCACCAGCCGTGCTGCTATTGCCTCAGCGATTTTCCAGTGGTCAAAACAGACTACTAAAGAAGCCTTCGTCGCTGCCATGGAATCATGGCGTCAGCATTGTGAAAAATGTGTACGTCTGCATGGCGATTACGTCGATAAGTAACGCCAGTTTCATCGATTTCGGGTGAGTAGTTAATTAGAAAAAAAATCGGAGGCCTTAGAACTTGAATGCACCTCGTAGAAACTGCAGCAAAACTATGAGTAATTATTTACTCAGATGAGGGAACTCTTGCTAAATAGAAACGCAGAAGTTTCTTAAATCTGATTCTTGGTACATTAGGTTTAAAGTGCGGTTGTTCACCAGGTCTGCCAGTTCCTTTTCAACCATTTGAAATTCACAACTACTGGAAAGCGTGAAAGGATTTCTTACCCATTTGTACTGGTTTATATATATATATATATATATATATATATATATATATATATATATATATATATATAGCGTTGGGGAATATCTATCCACCACTTTCTCAATTGCACTAAATCGTCGTGAACCAATGGTTGTATTTTTTCACTCACTGCACGTTTAGATATAAATGGATACATTTCAGAATTACTTTCTTGTGTTTGTCGTACCCACACGTCGACTTAATCTCATGATATTGCACTTTCGTCTGTGGCGGTAAGAAGATTTGTGCCATTACGTCATAGACTAGCATTTGCGTTGTTGAGTATTTCAAATAAAAAGGAAAGCTAGTTTTGTGCTCCAGAGCTCATCTGTTAATGCATCCACAAACTCGGTTTTGTTTTCTTGATCAGATAACTGCAGCATTGCACCCTCAACTTCATACATTCGTTTAAGTATTCTCAATCTCGGTAGCCATTGATTCCTGTGTTCAGAAGAAGGTTACGATGCTGCGTTCCTAGCTCGTCACATATTTGAGCGAAGTCTCGACTTCAGAGGCCCACTCGTAATGCACTTTATCACTTAGACTTGTCCAAAACTGATTCAAATCCTTTCCAATGGACGCGACACCATTGCTGCTGCTGCTGCTGCTACTACTACTACTACTACTACTACTACTACTCAACGTCCCATGATGTCGGGACACCCAGTTTAGAAAGTCGTGCCTCTAGGATATACTAATTTTCAGCCGAAAAAGTTTCCTATTTGCTGAAGGCCAGGATGTACTACAACCTGGAACTTTGTCGGCGATTTTGGATAAGCAGACGTTCAGGAAAATGCATAAGTTTCTCATTTCCGGTATTTTCTTTCCCCCACCCACCTGTCTTGCTAACGGGAATGGAGAGCAAGAGACGAAAGACATCAGGGAAGATATATAACGGGTAATTAGAATTCAGTGAGCTTCAAATCAAGTCTTTCGAAATGACACTGTTTAGCTATATTTTTGTCATTTGTATTGGTCGTGAACGTCAATAACTATAGAGAAATAATTGTATAGCTGAATTTTTCTTGTTTTTTATTGAGCTGTATTTCGTCTTTTCTATTGATTGTGGATGTCACTGTGTTGTAGAGAAATAATTGTTGCTGAATTTTTTTTCTAGTGTCTTATTGAGCTATGAGCATTATAAACAATTGCCCTGATGGATCAGCCCAGAAATACCGTTGAACAAGATATGAAATGTATCAATCAACCATGTTATGGTTCAGAAAACGGCTCTCCATAATTGTATCGATGATTGTTTGCTTTATCATACAGTGTGTCCTGTGCTTGCTAGCAACCTTGGTGCTGTGTAATAAATGTGTACTGTTGACGATCTTTCCGCTTCGCAGATTGAGTAATGAGTAATTATAGAGCATTGTAATCCTTATTCATCGTCACATATTCAGGAAATATTTTAAACTGGAAACAGTTATCCATTTCACTTGTTCGCTCGTGCGTCATCGCTATTTCTGCCTACAGTGCCGGCCGGTGTTTGTTATTTGATGTAATGATGAGCATTCTAAGACCGAAATGAATTTCAACCACGGAGTGTTCGCGATGTGTTTGTTGTTTTATAAATTGTTTTCAGTGAACAAGTCGCGGGAAGATGCTGCTGCGTCATTGACTCCAGCTGCACTGTTGCCAAGTTTACCGTGTGACAGTCGTGTGTAGGCTCTGTTGTCGGATCACCATCAATATGTTTATTAATTTGTTGGCGTTATAAGTGATGCATCTAAAACAAATGAGGAAGGTAACCATAACATCGGACCATGGTAAACGGCGTTGAATACATTTCGTGTAGATGGTTGGAGGGGAGTAAAAGTTAAGTGTACTACAAGCACCCAGATTTGTTCTAAACCTGTGTTTTCAGACCGAAGACTGGTTTGATGTTGCTCCCGAGGCTGCCCTGTCTTGGGTAAGCCTCCTCATAACTACTGCAACCTACACTTTTCCGAATCTGCTTACTGTATTCATCTCTTGGTCTCCCTGTACGATTTTACCCCCCCTCTTCCCTAAACTGGTGATCACTTGATATCTTAGAATGTGCCCTGTCAGACAAATACCTTCAGAAAAGACTTCCAAACCGTTAGGTCTACATCAATGTTAACAAATTTCTCTTCATCAGAAATGCTTTTACTGCCATTACCAGTGTACATTTTAAATCCTCCGCTTCGGCCGTCGTCACTTTGATGTCCAAATAGAAAACTCACTCACTACTTTCAGTGTGTAATATAATTCCGTTGCCATCGGCTGATTTAATTCGACCACATTCCGTTGCCTTTGTTTTGCTTTTGTTGATGTTCGTCTTATATCCTCCTTTCAAGACGCTGTCATTCCGTTCAGCTGCTCTTCCAAGTGCATTGCTGTCTCTTACAGAATTACAGTGGAAAACCTCAAAGATATTATTTTTTCTCCCTGGATTTTAATTCCCACTCCAAATTTTTCTTTGGTTTCCGTTTCTGCTTTTTCAGTGTGCATATTGAATAACTTCGGGGATAGGCTACAACCCTGTCAGACCCAAATTGCAACGACTGTCTCCAGTTCATGCCACTCCACTCTTTATAAATGGCATCTGGTTTCTGTACCAATTGTGAATAGCCTTTCCCTCCCTGTATTTTACCCCTCCTACCTTCAGAATTTCAAAGCGAGTATTCCAGTCAACGATGTCAAAAGCTTTTTCTAAATCTACGAATGCAGGTTTGCCTTCCCTTAGTCGTAGGGTCAGTATTGCCTCGTGTGTCCCGACATTTCTCCGCATCCAGACTGATTTTTCCCGAGGTTGGCTTCTTCTAGTTTTGCCATTCTTCTTCTGTAAAGAACTCGAGTTAGTAGTTTGAAACCATGATTAATTACAATGATAGTTCAGCAGTTTTCACAACTGTCAGCAACTGCTTTCCTTGACATTGGAATTACTTCATTCTTCTTGAAGTCTGAGGATATTTCACTTGTCTCATGCATTTTGCACACAAGAGGGAAGAGTTTTGTCGTGGCTGTCTCTCCCAAGTCTACCAGGAGTTCTGACGGAATATCGAATACCCCCACGAGGCCTTGTTTCGAATTAGATCTTCCAGAACACTGTCAAATTGTTTTGGCAGTACCATATGCCCCATCTCATCTTCATCTAAGTCCACTTCCCTTTTTATAATATTGCTTTCAAGTTCATCTTCCTTGTATAGGCCATCTAAATCACCTTTGAATTTTCCCTTCTTTTCATAACACTGGTTTACCATCGAAGCTCTTGATATTCATACAGCCGCTACTATTTTCCCCATACGTCTCGTTAGTTTTCCTGTAGGCGGTGTCTATCTTTCCCCTAGTGAAAAATACTTCTAAATACTTACGTTTGTGTTCTTAACTATTCCTGCGTAGCAGTTTTTCACGTCTTGAGTCTCATTTTTTAAACGTTTATATTCTCTTTCACATGCTTCATTTGCTGCATTTTTAAATTTTCTCCTTTCATCGGTTAAATTCAGTCTCACTTATATCATCCAACGATTTCTGCTAGGCCTTGTCAGGAAACCTATATGGGCAGAATCTACGTAATTCTCTTCACTGTCCTACACTGCTAGAGAGCGAATTCGTTCGCAATAGTCCTGTACGACACATGCAGGATTCGTATGGGAAAGGCAACATCCCCACCGAGAGCGCTGCTCGCGTTTTACCGACTGTGACTATACCTCCCCAGCAGTCATTGTCTAGTTCTTTTCTGTGAGCAGGCAAAATAACTTCATTGTTCTCAAGTTTCAATAGTGGAGTTATTTTCAGCTTATTAAATGAATATTTATTTGTAGTTATCGTCAGCTAGTGTGTAAAATAAGTTCCTGTAAACAAGGACTTAGAAGTACGTAATTTGTAAATGTGATGTCTGTAGGGAAAGGTATAGGATTGGTACACTTGGCACCTTTCTGTCATCTATCGCTGGCAGCGTATTGTAAACCTATGTAATTGAGTTGTCACATTGTGGCGAATTAATGAGTGCCCAGAAAGACACTGCAATCCTACTAACCATTAATTGTGTTACTGGTAGACTTCATAATTCTGGTTGGAGTTACGGACAAAAGACCACCCTACATACATATAGTTGATCGATTCTGTCTTCGGTGCGTGATTTGTGTTAAACCCAAAAATAATTTCTGAGAAAAGTGAATTTAAAACTTTGACGAAACATGGTACATCAAACTAGTAAAATAAAGTAATTCAGTAATCAGATGAATACGTTATACTATCTATTACAACGCTGTCTAGTTTAATTGCTTAATTTATTTATTTTCTAATTTTGTGAGACAGAACGAGATGCACACGAGGTAATTTGGATGTTATACACTTGACGCAGAAAAAGTTATTTTCGACACTTCAGTGACCTTTTTAATCACTTCTGGTTAATGAGTTGTACACAGAGGAAAAGGAATTTCAAAGTGCTAGATCGTTCTGTCAGATGTGTTGCGAGGAAGAATTCATATTACGTTAGTAGTGATTATTGTTCAGCACCGCGCTTTACGATTCAGCGGAGAAACTGTAACTGGCCCGAAGAAGCTCCAGTAAATCAGTTTGATTCTGAGCAAGTAAGTCTCCAAATTTTGGATACATCGCAACGTAAATTTATCCAACAGCAACTGGCACTGAACATTGAGCCACATTTCTGCCGTTTTCGAGAGCAGAGCCTCAATGTTAGATTCCGTAACATTACACCAGTGAGATCGTCAGATTACAGGGAAGATCTGCAGAAATGGATGTAAAACTTTTGAATATATGTCTACTGTTTAGTATAATTTTAAGCATTGTTTTGTTTGGAACTCCAACAGCGCATTCGTTTGCTGCTGCTACGACATGCGCGCGACCCAGTGCCCCAGTAAAACAACCTCCTACGTGCCGTACTCCCGATCAATATGAACTCCTGAACTGCACATGGCATCTGTTTGCCTTTGGAGTCTGCAGTTCAGCACGGAGGTAGCATTAGAAAAGTAAATTCCACGTTTCACATGCACCACCACTACCACCACTCCTCTGCGTGCAGTTACCAAAGCGCACAGCAAACTTACCAGATTTACTTAGAGTAGATGTGATGTTACGCCAGTGCATCACTACGACCAATTGCAGTACCATTCATGAAGAGGAAAATCCATCTGGAGTGTGCCCAATGCGAGGTGTTTGCTTGAGATCTTTTAGCACGTGTGGTTCTCTCTCTCTCTCTCTCTCTCTCTCTCTCTCTCTCTCTCTCCCCCCCCTCTCCCCCTCCCTCCCTCTACGCCCCCCCGGCCCCCCAGAGCGTAGTATGCCCCTCTCCCCAATGTAGTATTTTCCCCCTATCAATTTATAAAAGCAGAAAAAAATTGGCTTGTCTCCACTCCTTCCTTCCAAACTAACAATGTCAGTGTAGGCCAGATGACGCTTGAATGCAAAGAAATAGTATCAGCGGCAGTTGAGAGATTTATACCGAATAATTTAGTAAAAGAGGATACTGATCTCCATGGTACACTAAACAGGCCAGGACACTGTTGCAGAAGCAACGAAACCAAAATACTAAGTTTAAAAGGACATAAATTCTCCAAGATTGCGGATATTTTACTGCAGCTTGGATCTTTGTGCGGACTTGTGCGAAATTTTTTTGTAGCTTTCACAGTGGAAACCTCTCGAATCTGACAGAAAACCCAAATAAATTCTGGTCATATGTAAAATACGCCAGTTACAAGATATAGTATCTTCTCTGTGTCATACCAGTGGTAATATTACTGATAACCGCACCATTAAAACAGTGTTACGAAACCAAGTTTTGCCGGCCTTTGTGGCCGTGCGGTTCTAGGCGCTTCAGTCTGGAATCGCGTGACCGCCACGGTCGCAGGTTCGAATCCTGCCTCGGGCATGGATGTGTGTGATGTCCTTAGGTTAGTTAGGTTTAAGTACTTCTAAGTTGTAGGGGACTGATGACCACAGATGTTAAGCCCCATAGTGCTCAGTCATTTTTTTAACAAAGTTTTCCGAAATTTCTTCGCCAAAGAATGTGAAATAAATATTCCAGAATTCGAATCAAGAACAGCTGCCAACAAAACTAACTCAGAAGTAGTGTAGCAAAATGGCGTAAATCTATACCACTACATAAACACAAGTCAGTGTTTAACGTTACCAAAAATTTGAAAAGTTCCTTACTGATTTACTTTAGATTTGTACACGATACTCCAATAAACATTCAGGGGGACATAGGGTACATCTGTTTTCAATTTATATGGCACTAATATAGATATAAATGAGAACCACTATTAACAAAATTCTTGAAATATCCTCACTGATTTACTTTAAATTTTTACGTGATACTCTAATAAATGTTTGGAAGGAGTAGGCTACATATATCTTAACACACACAGCAAAGGGAAAACTTTGTTAGCAAAAAAATTTCGAAAATTTCTTGACCGATTTACTTGAAATTGTTAATCTATAATGTGATAGGCATTCGGAAGGATATAGGCCACATATTATTTTTGTACCGTGTATAAATATATGTGTAAAGGGGAAACATTGTTAGCTAAAATCTCAGAGAGTTCTTACATTTAGACTGACATGCTGTATATTTTTTAATCTACTATGCACAGATTTTATGTTACAATGGACTGCGAGAAAGAAAATGCTGTGCACGGCTGCAAAAATGTATGGCTTTGTTTTCTTTGTCACAGTTTGTTTTAACAGAAAACAGGTAAGCCCTCTTTATGACACATCAGCTTGTGATTAGAGTATTACTACGGAATCTGAATAATCCAAAACTTCGTAATCCTACCCGTTTGCAGATTACAATATGCAAAATACTATCACTGAAGCTACAGTCGTAACAGATCCAGCAGCATGAGAGGTCTCCCATACTCTGTACAGCAGTGACCCCCCTCCCTCCACCCCCAACCAATTTACCATTCATTTTAAGGGCTTCAGTTCCAATCAGTGTTTCATTGGCAATAATACTAAACATGGCTGAAGATAACGGGGGGGGGGGGGGCAGGGTTAATAGATGAGAATCGAGAGGGTGAAGGAGAAAACGGACAGAAGAAAGGTGGTGGTGGAGGAGGAGGAGTTGGAGAGAAATAGGGAGGAGGAGGTAGTGGGCAGAGAGAAGGGGAGGAGGAAGAGATGAACAGAAAGACGGGGGAGAAGCAGGTGGACAGAGAGGAGGTAGAGGAGGTGGTAAGGATGTATATCCAATTCCCATACATATTTAGCAATTGTGAAGCATTGCCAGGTTCTCTAATCATTTAACAAACTAAAGCAGGGTGTATACGACCCTGGACAACCGGGATTTTTCGAATTGGAACTGAAGCCCTTAAAATGAATGGTAAATTGGTTGGGGGAGGAAGGGGGGGGGGGGTCACTGCTGTACAAAGTATGAGAAACATCTAAACATGGCTGGGCAAATTCATATTCTTTAGGAGGGGGGGGGGGGCTGGTTTCACAAAGCGCCTAGCATCCAGCGCACGTTGGTGTATTGTTCATTCATATGATTTTTGAAACGCATGAATGTGTTCAAAAATATGAAAAAACTAAGTTGATTTCTGAATGAATCATAAGTTGATTTTTGAATGCGTGGACAGTGTACGTGATGTCTCTGCCAGGGCAATCCCCGTCGTATCTAGAAATAAACTTTGATGCAGACAAAAGGCGACGGGGCTATACGAGCTGAACGGAATAAAGCCGAACGGCTGAACGCCAACCGCTGTTTATGAGGTTGACTGGGTCTGCGAATGATCAGCGTTGTTATAATTACTAGCGAAAGCCGTAGATTAAACCACCAGAGTGGAAATAAACGACTAACAGGAATAACAGGTAAGAAAGATTGTTTTTTCTTCTCGATGTATCCAAGAAAATCAAATTTAGACAAAGCTTTTAGCCAGACCGCTACACTAATAAGGGCCAGTTATGCAGACCCCAGCTAACAGGCGCTTAAGTTCCATTCTGGGAGTAGCGCGGAAAACGCGTTGTACGAACACGTAATAAACGCCTAACCGGAGAATAACGCCGGATACCTAAACCGGTGGGGTTAGTGAAGTTAACCGGAGAAAAAGTTTTGACCCTGGCAGGAATAGTTACAAAATTAGTGATAAGGTTGCTTGTTAGAACGAGGAAGGAGAAGTAACGGGGACATCACACTAATTATAGAAGAATTTGACGATTCCAGACTTACATAAAAATATGCTACCTTTCAATCTCACGCATGAGAAGCAGGAGCATATAAATGAAATGTGAAACTATTTCCTAACAGAAAGCTTTTTGCTTGTATTAGGCCTAATAGGCATTTGATATTCTAACTTCGTGAAAATGACCATTTGTTCCAAAACAGTCTCGTTTATTTGGTGTGTATTACAACTCCTGCGATATTAGGCAGGCCTATTTCGTTTTATCTACCACACAGTAACAAAATACACTTAATCAGATCGAGAAACCACACCAGTCTATGATACTATTTGTATTAACAGCTTTTTCAGTATTAGACAACGACATTTCGTTTTTCCGCGTAGCAAAACGTTTGACGAACTTTGATGAGGTAATAGGTTCTTTCACGTAGCAATATTAGGTAGAAAAATTTGCTAGACTTAAGGATTGAAGAAATATATAATGTCTTGCTTGTCTCTTGTCTTTACTGGTTTTATATATCCTATGTTTAATTTAATGTCACATGTAACAGCAAGTTATTAGTTAATAGGCAATAAAGAGTGGAGATTTTCTGGAGTTGTTGTTCTATCGGTTACAAGTGATCCCATCCACTATTAATTGCAAGTTTCTTTTTTTAAGAGGGACAAGATGTCAAAACGGCCGAGTAGGAGCGAGAGAGGCACCATAGGACATTTTAATTTCTACTGTCGTGGATATAGTTTGATGTCATCAACTACAAGATATACACATTTGAATTCGACAGAGCGAAATACAGTGATGTGCGACAGAAGAATGCTGTGTGAAGATGCGTGGCACTGCACTTTGTCACACTTAAGACCAAATAACAAATGGTTCAAATGGCTCTGAGCACTATGGGACTCAACATCTATGGTCATAAGTCCCCTAGAACTTAGAACTACTTAAAGCTAACTAACCTAAGGACATCACACAACACCCAGTCATCACGAGGCAGAGAAAGTCCCTGACCCCGCCGGGAATCGAACCCGGACGCGGGAAGCGAGAACGCTACCGCACGACCACGAGCTGCGGACTACCAAATAACATGTCTTACATTTCCTCAAAGACATATGTTTTACGTATCAGACCCATCAGAAAGATGTGCGCTGCAAAATGAACAATTTTTTGAAAAGTGGAATTAATTTTTGGCGCCGTACCTCAAACGCGGGAGGTAGGGGGGGGGGGCACTATCTAGTCTTGCCCTGGTTCGGAAATATCGTAGATCCGGGACTGATACACAGAGTAGTCTATGTTGCAGTGGGGAGGTAGGGTAGTCTCCACTTGACCCGTATTTACGCTTATTGATTTTGCTGTTTCCCCTTCGTTTATTGCTCTCACGTCAAATGAAAACAAACATTTCTGTGGCCGAGAGCTGTCAAGTGAATTAAAATACATTCACATAATTGCGGAAGGCTAAAATAAGTTATTAGTTTGTTTTTATTTTATTTCCACCTTTCTGACAATCAAGAATTAATCTCTTTCCAGAACAGTGAAATTATTTTTGTTGGTTTGCTAAAGAAACTTGGCTTTTACTAATCTTTTCCGCTGAGGCAGTCCATTTATTTGAAACGAAGTATTTAATTCCACACCATTGGCTAGTTTGAACTGTTCGCTGCATGTGCACGTTTTCATCTTCTAGCACGTATGGCATTATGCCATAATAAAATACCAAACACGAGATAACACAGTACTGGTAATCAAAGAAAATTTACATCCGAATCTGGACATAGGAATGTGCACTTTAAGCCAAATTATGCATTTTAGTATGATTCACGAAATTCCGATGCCCTTGGATGCTCTGATGTCTTGTTTCTTTTATGATAGAAGATATTTTAATGTTTTACACGTACGAACATGCAGGCTTCCTGCGTCGTCATAGCTGCGCAGCGCGGTGGCGCCTGTTATCTGACGCTGTGTGGCAGCTACTGAAACGTACGTAATTCTAACAGTCGTGGGAAAATATTGCGAATGGTGGTTTGAAAAGCGTTGCTTCCAAAGTAAATTTTCTTTTACGCAAGATAAACTATGTGCGAAAATTTAAGATGAATTTCTTAAATAACAGAGCGTTTGACTCTCATTTAAAAATCAACTCTTTGTGGTCGACTATTAGAAAATTTCGTGTCCAAATGATGAGACATTTATGTCGTTATTAATAATTTTACTGGCGCATTAGCGTGATGTATCTTAAAGTGTAACACGCGCAAAAAAGATCAACATTATATGTGGAAACTTAGATTCTCTTGCAGCTTATTAATCTTAGAGACCAATATTACATGTGAAAGTTTTGGTTTTCTTGTAACAGCACCATGTATATTACTTTAAACCGTTAACTTTTCCTATTTGTGTGGTCGCGCTACTGAACAGTGATGTTGCTATTGGCTGAATACATCAAGTGTCCTATGCTCTGAATATCCGCCATCGGCTGGCGAGGTTACGACACATGAGCTATGACTGGCTGCACATCGCAATCTCGATTTCAATACTTCGGAAAGTGACATGCGGTGTTTCGTGGAATTTGAATTCATACTTTCGTCATACGAAAATATGCAGCCTACATGTTGCTGCACATCACAGATCTTTCGAAAACGTGTTTTCCCCTCCTAAGTTTAGTTTTGTAAGTTGCCGGGAAATTCTAAACCGGTGTAGAACCGTAACGATTCAATGGAACGGTATTTTTAACCGGGAAATCCGGGAATTTTTTTTTGTTGCCCGCGTATACACCCTGTAAAGTTTTCTGACCGAGATAGTATGCCAGTTAGATTCCTTTCAGATCACGTACAGCTACTGAATCAATGAAAGATCCATACCTAAAGACTGGAATGTTCCACAGTTGCATAATACTCAAGAACGGAAACAGAAGTCATCTGCTGAATTGCAGTCCTATATCACTGACATTTATTTGCAGTAAGATTTTGGAACGTGTACTGTGTTCAAACATTATGAATTGTCTCGAACGGAATGGTTTATTGACAGATAGTCAGCAGAGATTCAGAAAATACTGTTCTTGTGAAACACAACTAGCTTTTTATTCACACGAAGTAGTGGATGCTATCTACAGAGCATCTCAAATTGATTACACATTTCTAGATTTCCAGAAGGTTTTCGATACCATTCCTCACAAGAGACTTCTGATCAAAGTACATGCCTAGGGAGTACCATTCAGGTATGCGACTTCTTTCAGTATTTTGCATTAGAAAGGTCACATTACTTAGTAATCAACAAAAAGTCATTGAGTAAAACAGAGGTGATATCGCTTATTCCCCAAGGAAGCGTTATAGGTCCTCTGCTGTTCATAGTCTGTGTTAACAGTGTAGGAGTTAATCTGAGCAGCTCTCTTAGATTGTTTGCAGGTGATGCTGTCATTTACTGTTTAATAAACTCACCAGAAGCGCAAAACCAATTGCATAATGACGTAAACACAATATCCGTAAGGTGCAAAAAGTGTCAGTCAGGTAATATAAATGAGTACTAAAAGAAATGCATTGAATTTGTTACACAATAAATCACAAATCTAAAGGCTGTCAATTCAACTAAATATCTAGGAATTACAGTATTTTCAAACACCTTAGTCTGGAATGAGCACTAAGATAATGTTGTGAGGAAGGCAAGGCAGAAACTGTGTTTTGTTGGCAGAACTTAGGAGCTGCAGCAGGCATACTAAAGAAACGAGCTACACTATGTTTGTCCATCCTGTGCTAGAGTATTGCTGTGTGGTATGGGACCATTATCAGATATGACTGATGGAGGACATCAGAAAAGTTCCATGGAGGAAACTCGTTTTGTATTATTGTGAAATAGGGGGGAGTGCCATAGATATGGTAAATGAATTGGTGTGGCAATGGATAAAAAAAAATTTGTTATTCTTGCGGCAAGATCTTTTCACAAAATTTCAAGTGCCAACTTCCTCCTCTGAATGTGAAAGTAAATCGTTGGCACCCACCTACATAGGATGGAAATGGTCATTACAATAAAATAAGAGAAATTAGAGCTTATGCAGAGAAATATAAGTGTTAATTTTTCCTCTCACTGTTAAGAGTGTGGAATGATAGGGAAATAGTCTGAAGGAGGCACTTTATTCTCTCTTGCTTCAGTATTAACAACCATCTTTACAGGAAAAAACAGTGGATCAAAAATACATGGAAATTCAAATTACTTTTCTGATAATGTCTTTACGTAATATGAGTGGGTGGAAAGCTGATCAGAGTGACGTGCTCAACAGAAATGCTGAGTCACTGCATTTGGCAACATTGCGTCATGTGTAGTGGGGGAACACTTGTTGTGTGGCTGCCCAACTGATCCACTTTGCCTACAATAGGGCTTCTTTCTTGTTACAAGCAGAGCAGTCAGCTACCATGTGTGTTATGTGGGTTGACAGTAGACGAGATCCCTGTTTGCATCTCAGTACTGTGGTGAGTTTTCTCCTGTCCCTCCCTCGCCTCTCTCTCTCTCTCTCTCTCTCTCTCTCTCTCTCTCTCTCTCTCTCTCTCTCTCTCTGTGTGTGTGTGTGTGTGTGTGTGTGTGTGTGTGTGTGTGTGTGTGTGGTTTTCCATTAGTAGATAATACTTCAGCATGTATATTTCCCAGGAGCTTATCTAGTTGCATAACAGTTCTGTTTATAGATTTGTGTATGACTATGTTTTATAGATGTATATCTCTCTCTCTTTTACAGTAAGATTATAAAGTCTTTGAAATTGCTAATATAATGGGTATAGTCCATTGTTTCTCTCTAAGAGAATTGTCAAATATCTCTGTCTATGAAAGCTGTGTTTCTCGTTTAAGTCGTCCTGCTTTTCAGAAAGCTGATGTAAATTTAATGTTACATCATTGGCACAAGAAACTTTTCTACAATCAAGTTGTTGTTTTATAAGTACTATAAATGCTCTGTAATTTTTTACTCTGTTTATAATAATTATTGAGAAATAAAAAAGATATGATCGGCATACTATACACTTCTATTTATTTCTTTTAGATACACGTTATTGTGCCTCTGTTACTAACATTTTCCACAAATGCATAGGATTCTAAAAGTGGTGACAGTAAAATGTTTTGATGTGATGGTAGTCAAGTAACTTAGTTTGGCCATTTTCTAATGTTGTTGCAAAATCCACAGGTCTAAAATCAGCAAACAAAGGTGTGCGGTATAGATGCAGTTTGGCATAAATGTTTAATATTTATTGGTGATGGTGTATGTAGATATGTTTGTGTGATTAACACAAGTATCCAGCTGAATGAATCAAGATTGCGTAATACACTAGTTAATGCTGACAATGTCATCTCGATTTTCAGAAAAGAGAAAGGTCAAGAAGGAATAAATTAGCTTTAATAAAATAAGTACTTATATAATATGAAAACATCAACTTGTGATATTACAATAATTATTTTTAAAGCAAAACTTCTGTTCATATTAATTTTAAAAAAGGAGTAGACAAGGTAAATCACTTTAACTACAAGGGCGCGTTGAAAAGTAGTGCCGCTGAATTTACATGGAAACTCTTAAAGCTTTTTAAATTAGAGACATTGTTAACATTCTGTGTCTTTATTCTTGATGTTTACATATTTATTTCTCAGTGTAGTCACCTCGACAACAAACACATTTTTCTCGTGAGACCAGTTTGTTGATACATAGTCATTGCGGAATGTTTGACTTTGTTGATGGAGCCACTACCCCGCCGCTGCTTGCACCACTTCATTAGTATCAAAGTGAAGCCCTTGAATGTGTTCCTAAAGTTTTGGAAACAGATGAAAATTGAATTGGCACCAAATGTGGACTGTGAAGTGCATGATGAATGACTGAACTCAGTGTGTCACATTGTTGCAGCTGTCATACTGCTTGTGCATAGTGTGGCATTGTCATGCTGAAGGAGAGGATGCTCCATGTGCGGATGAACTCTTCGAATCCAGAACTCAAGCAAAGCACGCTGTTTCTCAAGCACAGAGATAGTTACATTTCACACCATCATGTTAAGCACTACAGTTCAGTATCAGATGCTTGTAGATATGTAGACATGGGAAAAATAAAGAAGTTGAATGTTAATTAAAATTTGTTTTATTTTAAAGCTTTTAAGAGTTTTCACATAAAATTTGGAGGAGTTACTTTTCAGTACGCCCTCATACCTTAGCCTTGACTCGACTTACAGATAATAATAATAATAATAATAATAATAATAATAATAATATACACAATTAGTTAACAAGTCTGACATGATATATTATACTATCAGCTGCCACCTAAAAATTAAAACATGTTAAAAAACATAAATTAGGAAAAAATAACATAATCTCTTGAATTGCCATATGAAAGATAGTCATGGCTTTACACTAGAAACAGGAAACACTCATTCTGAATGCAGAAATGAAATTGTTAAGAGTTATCAAAGGCTTAAATAGTGTAGATAGATTCAGAAAAGAGGATATTAGAAATGAGCATCAGATAGGAAATATACAAGAAAAGCTTAATAAAACAGAAGTTGGAATAAATATTTATTTCAAAATGGACTTCCATTGCAGCATTTTTGTGAACATTCAAGGCCTATAAAATTCTTAAACTACCCTCTTCAGAGGCAGTGATAGCCTTCCATTTGACATATTCATTCACTGAACTAAAAATGCTATGTTTCAGATCACATACATAAAAATTTAGTTGCAGTCCAATTTTTATGCATAAATTTGCTTGTAGTTTTAGACATTCTATTATATAAATTAAACACTTTTCACTAAGGAACCACACTCATCATGAAAACAATTTGTAACAGTTAATTTATTGACCACAAGTGTTGTCCATTATTGTCTTTGGTTATTGGTCCCTTTAGCACTATAGTGATAATACAACGGAACAGAAGACAACACCATGCTGTAGTAGCTGTCCTGTAGATAATTAATTTGCATTTAGTTTCTTTTGTGGTACAGGAGTGCAGGTCAGAGTTTTCAGGCGCATGCACATTTCTAACAGTTGGGCTATATATATCAGTTATATGTATTATGTAACTCGGGCTAGATGCTTCCACACTGATAAATTTTTTGTTATTGCAGTTGGTGATGTTTCTAGTGTGTCTTCAAGTATAAATTACTTCTGTTGGGTTTAAACCTAGTAGACAAATGCATTTGCAAAACCTTTATTAATTTCACATACATAAAGCAATGCCAAAGATCAAAAGTTAATTGAAGAAGAAGAAGAAGAACGAGAACGAGAAGGGGAGGGGGGCAATGTATTAATTGTCACTGGGCACTGATACTGAATACTTGAGTTTGTAGTCAGATACTTTCTCACACTACCCAAAAAGTAAGAGAATAGTACTACAACTGCATGTTTCCCTGCTGAAAGTTGTGCCAAAGAGTGCCTGTCATTTGGTACATCGTAATTCAAATAGTAATAAATAATGCTATGGATAACAACCACATTCATGGTATGGTGAAACCTTAATAGCTGGAAGATTGTGTGGATATAGAATTGGAAATTAAATCTAAAATTAAATTGTTTGTTTGAACCTCTGCAGAAATCAATGTATTAGTATATTTTCTTGATCTGTACTTCAATTTTAAAGACATGCTTCTCAATACCTTAAATACAGAGTATTAATATTTCATTTTTTAGCAGAGTGTTCATTATTGATGTGTTTCAATTTCAGACTCTAAGGAGTGTGATTACTTAAACAATTATCTATTTGGCCACTGAATGTGTGCATACTGTATAATTTAAAACACTGTGAATTTATTTGCTATCAGTAACATACCTATTCACAATGCTTAATGCATAGAATGGTAGCTAGTGAGGCAGGTAGGTGAAAAGGACCCGGATTAAATCTATGCTACTGTTAAGTGTGCACTGCGCTGGTACTGTGGCCAGCCTGGGAGTGGTTTTTAGGCAGTTGTTAAGGCAAATGCTTGGCTTAACCCCACTCTCCACCTCGGAAAATACGATAAACAATTAAGGTATGAAAGCCTCTACTTATTTGATAAATAGCATTGGACTCCCTCATAGTCATTTGCACAAATGCAAGCTGCTCCGTTATCACATTAAAAGGAAATATTTTGTGTTCCTTTCACATTCACCTTCATTTTTTAAACGGTTCCACATAGTAAAAATATGTTAACTTTTTATTCTTATTAAAATAATACAGCTATGTATAGTGAAAAGAAAATGAATGTCTCAGTTTGTGGTAGTTCTGCTACTTTAATTTTCAGCATTCATAAGGTACCTGGCTCACATCTAGCAGGTTTGTAAAGTTATTCTGAAAGCCGTGGTGGGAATGTAGTTTTAAAGCTGATCCTTTCAAGCATAAGCTGGCTACAGCTAATTATTTGAAAATTGTGTTTTCTAGACGGGTGAGAGTGCGTCATCAGCGAGTCGTGTATCATCGCGCAGCCGTACAGCCGATGAGCCACATATTGGAAAGTACAAGTTGCTCAAGACCATTGGAAAAGGAAATTTTGCCAAGGTCAAATTGGCCAAGCATGTGCCCACTGGAAAAGAGGTATTTATAAATAATACATTGCCACTTGACTGTAGATTTAGCACATTTGGTTCTTTCAGAATAAATTAGACCGGGGATTTTCAAACTGTGCATCATAGTTCCCAAAAAATGGTTCAAATGGCTCTGAGCACTATGGGACTCAACTTCTGAGGTCATTAGTTCCCTAGAACTTAGAACTAGTTAAACCTAACTAACCTAAGGACATCACACACATCCATGCC